>NC_091432.1:99186680-99349180 GCF_964237555.1 Oryctolagus cuniculus
ACCCACATGGGAGACCCAGAAGCAGCTCCTGGCGCCTGGTTTTGGATTGGTGCACCTCCGGCCTTTGTGGCCATCTGGGGAGTGAAGCAGTGGATGGAGGACCTCTCTCTGTATCTCTACCTTTCTCTGTAACTCTGTTTTTCAAATAAATAAAATAAATCTTAAAAAAAAAATAACTAGAGAGGCCAACATCATGACAGTGGATAAAGGCACCACCTGCAACACTGGCATCCCATCCATATGGGCACTGGTTCGTGTCCTGGCTGTTCTACTTCCAATCCAGCTCCCTGCTAATGACCTGGGAAAGCAGTAGAAGATGGCCCCTACCATCCACATGGGAAACCTGGAAGAAGCTCCTGGTGTCTGGCTTTGGCCTGGCCAAGGGCTGGCCATTATAGGCATCTCAGGAGTAAGCCAGAGAATAGATCTCGCTCTGTCTCGTCCTATCTCTCTGTAATTCCGACTTTGATCTAAATAAAACTCTTAAAAAAATAAGGAATTAGGATTACATTTTTGCTAAAATTGGCACTCTCCAAAATTCAGTGGACCTCACCATTCAATGTACAAGCACATATTATACAGGGAAGCTATGTAACTGAGTTATTGAGTTATTTTTAAGTAAAATCTGCAATCATGGGAAGTCCAGATAGATAATTTCAAACACCAAGGATCATTTTTAAAATTTACAATTAAAAAAAATACAAAAAAATCAGATATTCCCATAACAATATTTCAATATCTCTTAGATGTTCTACACTGTGCCAAAATTACCCTAGAAACTAGATATCAATTGGAAGAATAACACTAAATACACCATAAAGAGAAAGACAAATAAGCAAACTAATGATTATAAGTGCTGATGACTCTTCACTAAAACCACACTGACATTCACAAGTCTTTGAATTAAGAGACTCCCCTCCTTTATATAATTTATCATTTCTAACAAATAGATAACAATTAAAGGATTCTTCCCCGTTTGACTCTCTAATGGATGAGATTTTCTTTTCTATAAGAGAGTAAAATATGTAGAAGTACTTCAGTTTTCCTCTAGAAAGTCATCAAATTTGCATGCAGTAGAAACAGCTTCGAATTCTACTCTCATTTCTGAATATGCAAATTTTTGGCCCTGATAAGGTAATTTAACAGCAGTAAAGAACTCTTTCAGAACTATTGACAGAAACTTGTTTTTCATATATATCTGATAAATCTTGAACATAATGTGCAAGTGTCCCATTTCTGCAAAGAAGATGAAAATGTGTCTCATTGGTCAAAGAATCTTCCTAGAAGAAAAGCTTTTCTCTCTGAAGCTTCAAAAGGCTATATAGTTTCCAAAAGAGATTGACAAACAGATATTCTACTTTGTGTACACTTGGAATTCTACATTGAATACTACTCTATTGAGTTCTGAGGGTCACAGTTCAAAATCAGAAAGGAACTAGAAATCATAAAGATACCAATAGTATCAGAATTGTGTGCTCAATGGCTGAGATACAGCCTGTCAATTACTCTATGATATCCTTAAAAGAAAAGAAGTATTTTTTAACAGATTATCTGCCCCAATTTTTTGTCTTTTTTTCCAAGCTACAAACCAACTCAACAGTTTCCACTGAACACAGATTCATCTTTCTCTACATGGCTCCCTTTGCTTTTCTAAAATACTTTAAGACCTGATTTCATGTATGCAAGTAAACAGAATAATGGCAAACAAATTTTACTTGAGGTGAATGTAAGAAATAAAATAACGCAATATGGCAAAGTTCAGTCAAAAGACTGATCATTTGACAGGGCAAGCAAAGCTTTGCCACAGGAACTGACATATAACAAAAATCTCAAACTCAGCTCCAATCATACTGGTTAGGGTCTCATACAGTAATTTAAAATCTCTGATTAATTATTCCAAATCGATTAAGTGTATCATGTTCCCAAATGTTCAATGCAGAGATCTTAGCCAGTTTATAACAATTATTTCCCTTAGTTAAGTGTGCAACCCTGAGATTAAGAAATAAAACACTCTCTTTCTCTGTCTCTTGATCTTTCTCTCTCTCACTCTGTCTCTTCTCTGTGCTCTCCTCTCTTTTCCTTCTTCACCCCTTCCCTCCGGTCTGGCAGGTTTACCCCACCAATAAACCCTTTCCCTTGGGGGGAAAAAAAAGAGAGAAAGAGAGAAAGGAAGAGAGAGAGAGAAAGAAAGACAGACACACACACATAACCATTTATATTTTTAGGTAAATGTATATTAATAGCTATATAAAGCTTTTTATCTGTGTTTATTTTATCTGTGTTTTATTTGTCCTCTTATGGAAATGCTTGAAACTTTTAAGTGAATAAGCAATATAAAAGTAGTATCAAGGATCAGCATTTGACCTAGCAGTTTATAAGTACATTGGAATGCCGATATCTCATGTTGGGTGCCCCTGGATTCAACTTCTGGCTCTGGCTCCCAATTCCAGGTTCCCGATGATGCAGACTCTTGGAGGCAGCAGTTGATTTCTCAAATAGTTGATCTCTGCCATCCACGTGGATTGAATTCCTAGAAGCAATAGTTCCTGGTCTAGCCATTGAAGCATCTGGGCAGTAAACCAGCAGATGGGAGCATGTTCATTGGTTCTCTCTCTCTCCCCCATTTCGTGTGTGTGTGTGTGTGTGTGTGTTTTGTCTCTGTGTCTCTCTCCCTTCCAAATAAATAAATAAAACAAAAATAGCCAGAAAAAGCACAGGTATAGTAGATTAGAAGATTCTAACACGTGTACAAATATATCCAATTTGAAAAGATAAATTCTATAAAGTACACTGTAAAATTCTTTGAGATTTACTAAAAATCTCAATATACCTTTACCACATGATTAAGCAACTACACTGTTCGGTTTTCACTGTTTGGTTTTTATCCAAGGGAGCTGAAAAATTACATTTACTAAAAAACTTGAATACAGATGTTGATAGCAGCTTTACTCATAATTGCAAAAACTTGGAATTAACCAAGAAGTCATTCAATACATGAATGTATAAACAAAATGTGACTCCTACAGTTAACAGAATATCATTCTGCACTAAAAATAAATGAGTTGGGGCCAGTGCTGTAGGTAAAGCCACCACCAGCAGTTCTGACATCCCAAATGGGCACTGGCTGGAGTCCGGGCTGCTCTACTTCCGATCCAGTTCTCTGCTGTGGCCTGGGAAAGCAGTGGAAGATGGCCCAAGTGCTTGGGCCCCTGCACCCACACGGGAGACCTGGAGAAGCTCCTGGCTTAGGATTGGACACTGCAGCCATTTGCAAAGTGAACCAGCAGATGGAAGATCTGTTTTTCTCTTTCTCTCACTCTCTCTCTCTGCCTCTGCTTCTCTGCAACTCTACCTTTCAAATAACTAAATAAATCTTAAAAAAAAAATAGAAAGGAAGACCATATAAAAAAATTAGCTGTCCATCACAAAAAGACGTAGAAGAAACTTGAGTGAACATTACAAAATGAAAGAAGCCAATCTGAGGCAGAGCCAAGATGGCGAAATAGTGAGGGCGTGCACCGATAGTCCGGGAAAATTTAGTTTAATAAAAGGGGAGTTACGGTAGCCTCAGAAAAAGGACCAGGAAAATATTGCAGAGGAAACTCTTCTGGATCTAGTGGCTGTGAATCGGAGGACCTACTGGGAGAACAAGGTTGCCCACCGCGCAGAAGCCGAGCCGCGGGAGCCGCAGGGTCTGCGCGCCAGTGCAGGAAGGGGAGTGCATGTCACACAGACACCAGCGGGAAGAGTTGGGACGCCCAGGGCTCCGAGTCCACACATCGGCGCTGGAAGGGGAGGTGAGCTCAATAACACGAGACACTGGCGGGGAAACGGGGGTCAGAATCTACAGGGGAGCTGGAAAGTGCAGCAGACTCACTACCGGAAAGAAGGAAAAAAAAGGTTGGGGATTTCTCTCTCCGCCAACTTGCAAAGGTTGCAAGGCTGCAAGGCTTGAAGAGTTTGCAAGAGACGAAGAGCAGGCCCCCTCTCTGGATTTACATAACAACATGGGAGAACTAAGGAACTGAGTCACTACAATACAGTAGCCTAGGCAAACCAATGGGGGTCCAGAGGAGAAACGGAGCCTACACACACTCTTTGGGTAGAAGCCAGAGATTGGAAGAGAAACGGAGCCTTCACAGACTCTTTGGGTAGAAGCCAGAGATTGGAAGCAAAATACCATCAATTCTGCACAGCCGTGCCGTGCGGTATTACTTACCCCCTGAATAAATTAAATAAATAAATAAATAAATAGAGAGAGATTTACCACGCATAACCTGAGGGTGTCACTTTGCACACCCATAACCAGGAAGAACCAAGCAGAGCTCTCAGGCCACACCCATCTCAAGCCTCCAAGGCTCCTCCAACAGCAGGCAGTCCACTTAACACAGACATAGTATAAAATAAAAAAAAAAAAACGCACAGTGACGAAAGAAGAATTAACTATGCCAAGCAACAAACACAGAAATCGAGGGAACAAGATCAACGACGACACTATGATGCCTCCAAATAAACAAAACACCCCAAGCCAAGATTATGAAGATGATGAGATAGAAGAAATGCTAGATACAGATTTCAAAAAATTTATGATAAGAACATTTAGAAGTTTTCAAAAGCAAATCCTTGAACTACAGAAATCCTTAATGGACAAGATTGAAAATCTCTCTCGTGAAAATGAAATCTTAAGGAAGAGTCAAAATGAAACTCAGAAAATAGTAGAACAGGAAAGTGTGATAGTGAAGAGAAATCAAAATGAAATGAAAAGCTCAACAGATCAAATGACAAACGCATTAGAGAGCCTTAAAAACAGAATGGGTGAAGCAGAAGAGAGAATATCGGACTTAGAAGATAGAGCACAGGAAAACATACAGTCAAACCAAAGAAAAGAAGAGGAAATTAGAAACCTAAAAAATATTGTTGGGAATCTACAGGATACTATTAAAAAAACCAACATTCGAGTTCTAGGAGTTCCTGAAGGCATGGAGAGAGAGAAAGGATTGGAAGGCCTTTATAGTGAGATACTAGCAGAGAACTTTCCAGGTTTGGAGAAGGACAGAGACATCCTAGTACAGGAAGCTCATAGAACCCCCAATAAACATGACCAAAAGAGATCCTCACCACGACACGTGGTAATTAAACTTACCACAGTGAAAAATAAAGAAAAGATCCTAAAATGTGCAAGAGAGAAACATCAGATTACTCTCAGAGGATCTCCAATTAGACTCACAGCAGACTTCTCATCAGAAACACTACAGGCTAGGAGAGAATGGCGAGACATAGCACAGGTCCTAAGAGAGAAAAAATGCCAGCCCAGAATATTATATCCTGCCAAGCTCTCATTTGTGAATGAAGGTGAAATAAAGACCTTTCATAGCAAACAGAAATTGAAAGACTTTGTGGCCACTCGTCCGGCCCTGCAAAAGATACTTACAGATGTGCTACACTCAGAAACACAGAAACACGGCCATCAATATGAAAGAAGGGAAAGGAAGAACACCTACCAGTAAAAGAGCATGGGAAGCTCAAAGCATATACTAGAAAATATCTCCGGGAAAATGGCAGGGCAAAGTCACTACATATCAATAGTCACATTAAACATTAATGGTCTGAATTCTTCAGTTAAAAGACACCGATTGGCTGACTGGCTCACAGAACACAACCCAACTATTTGTTGCCTACAAGAAACACATCTCTCTAACAAAGAGGCATGCAGACTGAAAGTGAAAGGTTGGAAAAAGATATTCCATGCCAACAGAAACCAAAAAAAAGCAGGTGTAGCCATATTAATATCAGACAAAATAAACTTTAATACAAAAACTGTTAAGAGAGACAAAGAGGGACACTATATAATGATTAAGGGTTCAATTCAACAGGAAGATGTAACTATTATAAATGTATATGCACCTAATTACAGGGCACCGGTTTATTTAAAAGGTATGTTAAGGGACTTACAGGGAGACTTAGATTCCAATACAATAGTACTGGGGGACTTCAATACACCACTCTCAGAAATAGACAGATCATCCGGACAGAAGATCAACAAGGAAACAGCAGATTTAATCGACACTATTGCCCAAATGGATCTAACAGATATCTACAGAACTTTCAACCCTACATCTACAGACTTCACATTCTTCTCAGCAGCGCATGGAACCTTCTCTAGGACTGATCACATACTAGGCCATAAAGCAAGTCTCAGCAAATTTAAAAGAATTAGAATCATACCATGCAGCTTCTCAGACCACAGCAGAATGAAGCTGGAAATTAGCAACTCAGGAAACCCCAGAAAGTATGCAAACACATGGAGACTGAACAACATACTCCTGAATGAACACTGGGTCATTCAAGAAATCAAAAGAGAAATCAAAAACTTTCTGGAAGTAAATGAAGACAACAACACAACATATCAAAACTTATGGAATACAGCAAAAGCAGTATTGAGAGGCAAATTTATAGCAATAGGTGCCTATATCAAGAAATTGGAAAGGTACCAAATAAATGAGCTTTCAGCGCACCTCAAGGACCTAGAAAAACTGCAGCAAACCAAACCCAAATCTAGTAGGAGAAGAGAAATAATTAAAACCAGAGAAGAAATTAACAGGATTGAATCCAAAAAAACATTACAAAAAATCAGCCAAGCGAAAAGCTGCTTTTTGAAAAAATAAACAAAATTGACACCCCATTGACCCAACTAACTAAAAAAAGAAGAGAAAAGACCCAAATCAATAAAATCAGAGATGAAAAAGGAAACGTAACAACAGACACCACAGAAATAAAAAGAATCATCAGCAATTACTACAAGGACTTGTATGCCAGCAAACAGGAAAATCTATCAGAAATGGATAGATTCCTGGACACATGCAATCTACCTAAATTGAACCATGAAGACATCGAAAACCTAAATAGACCCATAACTGAAACAGAAATTGAAACAGTAATAAAGGCCCTCCCAACAAAGAAAAGCCCAGGACCAGATGGATTCACTGCTGAATTCTACCAGACATTTAAAGAAGAACTAATCCCATTTCTTCTCAAACTATTCAGAACAATCGAAAAAGAGGGAATCCTCCCAAATTCTTTCTATGAAGCCAGCATCACCTTAATCCCTAAGCCAGAGAAAGATGCAGCACTGAGAGAAAATTACAGACCAATATCCCTGATGAACATAGACGCAAAAATCCTCAATAAAATTCTTGCCAATAGAATACAACAACACATCAGGAAAATCATCCACCCAGACCAAGTGGGATTCATCCCTGGTATGCAGGGATGGTTCAACATTCGCAAATCAATCAATGTGATTCACCACATTAACAGACTGCAAAAGAAAAACCATATGATTATCTCAATTGATGCAGAGAAAGCATTCGATAAAATTCAACACCCTTTCATGATGAAAACTCTAAGCAAATTGGGTATAGAAGGAACATTCCTCAATATAATCAAAGCAATTTATAAAAAACCCACGGCCAGCATCCTATTGAATGGGGAAAAGTTGGAAGCATTTCCACTGAGATCTGGCACCAGGCAGGGATGCCCACTCTCACCACTGCTATTTAACATAGTTCTGGAAGTTTTAGCCAGAGCCATCAGACAAGAAAAAGAAATAAAAGGGATACAAATTGAGAAGGAAGAAGTCAAACTATCCCTCTTTGCAGACGATATGATTCTTTTATTTTTTTTTTTTTTTTTTGGCAGGCAGAGTGGACATGAGAGAGAGAGACAGAGAGAAAGGTCTTCCTTTGCCGTTGGTTCACCCTCCAATGGCCGCCGCGGCCAGCGCGCTGCGGCCGGCGCACCGCGCTGATCCGATGGCAGGAGCCAGGAGCCAGGTGCTTTTCCTGGTCTCCCATGGGGTGCAGGGCCCAAGCACCTGGGCCATCCTCCACTGCACTCCCGGGCCACAGCAGAGGGCTGGCCTGGAAGAGGGGCAACCGGGACAGAATCCGGCGCCCCGACCGGGACTAGAACCCGGTGTGCCGGCGCCGCTAGGCGGAGGATTAGCCTAGTGAGCCGCAGCGCCGGCCACAATATGATTCTTTACTTAGAGGATCCAAAGAACTCTACTAAGAGACTATCGGAACTCATAGAGGAGTTTGGCAAAGTAGCAGGATATAAAATCAATGCACAAAAATCAACAGCCTTTGTATATACAAGCAATGCCACAGCTGAGAAAGAACTGCTAAGATCAATCCCATTCACAATAGCTACAAAAACAATCAAATACCTTGGAATAAACTTAACCAAGGACGTTAAAGATCTCTACGATGAAAATTACAAAACCTTAAAGAAAGAAATAGAAGAGGATACCAAAAAATGGAAAAATCTTCCATGCTCATGGATTGGAAGAATCAACATCATCAAAATGTCCATTCTCCCAAAAGCAATTTATAGATTCAATGCAATTCCAATCAGGATACCAAAGACATTCTTCGCAGATCTAGAAAAAATGATGCTGAAATTCATATGGAGGCACAAGAGACCTCGAATAGCTAAAGCAATCTTGTACAACAAAAACAAAGCCGGAGGCATCACAATACCAGATTTCAGGACATACTACAGGGCAGTTGTAATCAAAACAGCATGGTACTGGTACAGAAACAGATGGATAGACCAATGGAACAGAATTGAAACACCAGAAATCAACCCAAACATCTACAGCCAACTTATATTTGATCAAGGATCTAAAACCAATTCCTGGAGCAAGGACAGTCTATTCAATAAATGGTGCTGGGAAAACTGGATTTCCACGTGCAGAAACATGAAGCAAGACCACTACCTTTCACCTTACACAAAAATCCACTCAACATGGATTAAAGACCTAAATCTAGGACCTGACACCATCAAGTTATTAGAGAACATTGGAGAAACCCTTCAAGATATTGGCACAGGCAAAGAATTTCTGGAAAAGACCCGGGAGGCACAGGCAGTCAAAGCCAAAATTAACTATTGGGATTGCATCAAATTGAGAAGTTTCTGTACTGCAAAAGAAACAGGAGAGTGAAGAGACAACTGACAGAATGGGAAAAAATATTTGCAAACTATGCAACAGATAAAGGGTTAATAACCAGAATCTACAAAGAGATCAAGAAACTCCACAAAAACAAAACAAACAACCCACTTAAGAGATGGGCCAAGGACCTCAATAGACATTTTTCAAAAGAGGAAATCCAAATGGCCAACAGGCACATGAAAAAATGTTCAAGATCACTAGCAATCAGGGAAATGCAAATCAAAACCACAATGGGGTTTCACCTCACCCCGGTTAGAATGGCTCACATACAGAAATCTACCAACAATAGATGCTGGAGAGGATGTGGGGAAAAAGGGACACTAACCCACTGTTGGTGGGAATGCAAACTGCTGAAGCCACTATGGAAGTCAGTCTGGAGATTCCTCAGAAACCTGAATATAACCCTACCGTTTGACCCAGCCATCCCACTCCTTGGAATTTACCCAAAGGAGTTTAAATTGATAAAGAAAAAAGCGGTCTGCACCCTAATGTTTATTGCAGCACAATTCACAATAGCCAAGACCTGGAACCAACCTAAATGCCCATCAATGGTAGACTGGATAAAGAAATTATGGGATATGTATTCTTTAGAGTACTACACCACAGTAAGAAACAATGAAATCCAGTCATTTGCAACAAAATGGAGGAATCTGGAACACATCATGCTGAGTGAAGTAAGCCAGTCCCAAAGGGACAAATACCATATGTTCTCCCTGATCGGTGACAACTGACTGAACACCAAAAAGGAAACCTCCTGAAGTGAAATGGACACTATGAGAAACGGTGACTTGATCAGCATAGCCCTGACTGTTAATGAACAACTTAATACATTTTCCCTCTTAGTAGTTTTTTTGTCTGTTCTACTTAATATTACTGGTTTAATTCTGTAATTAATACACAGTTATTCTTAAGTGTTGAAAATTAACTGAAATGTGATCCCTGTTTAACATAAGAGTGGGAATAAGAGAGGGAAGAGATGTATAATTTGGGACATGCTCAAGCTGACTTGCCCCAAATGGTAGAGTTAAAAACATACCAGGGGATTCCAATTCAATCCCATCAAGGTGGCATGTACCAATGCCATCTCACTATTCCAAGTGATCAATTTCAGTTCACAATTGATCATAATGAAAGGACTAAGAGTCAAAGGGAGCAGATAAACAAGTCTAGTACCTGCTAACACTAACCGATGGAATAAATAAAGGGGAGAGTGATCCAACATGGGAAGTGAGATACTCAGCAGACTCATAGAATGGCAGATGTCCTAAATAGCACTCTGGCCTTAGAATCAGCCCTAAAGGCAATCGGATCTGGCTGAAAAGCCCATGAGAGTATTTCAGGCATGGAAAGCCAAGACACTCTGGCAAAAGATCTCTGTGAGTGAGATCCCAGGGGAAAGAACAGGTCTTCAAAGAAGGAGGTACCTTTCTCTGAAGGGAGGAGAGAACCTCCACTTTGACTATGACCTTGTCTAAACAAGATAAGAGTCAGAGAACTCAAGGGGCTTCCATAGCCTTGGAAACTCATGACTGGAGCATAGGGAGATTACTGATGCCATAGACAGGAGTGTCAATTGGTAAAGTCAACAACAGGAGTCACTGTGCACTTACTCCTCATGTAGGATCTCTGTCCTTAATGTGCTGTGCATTGAGATTTAATGCTATAACGAGTACTCAAACAGTATATTTCACTTTGTGTTTCTATGGGGGTGCAAACTGTTGAAATCTTTACTTAATGTATACTAAACTGATCTTCTGTAAAAAAAAAAAAAAAAGAAAGAAAAGAAATTATCAATTCCCAACTTGACTCTCACTGGGATTAAACATGACAATAGGTCTGATCTGATTTCATCATCATTTAAAAAAAAATCATCTATTATTTTTCACTTTATGTTTCTGTGTGGGAGCAAACTGTTGAAATCCTTACTTAAGGTATACTAAGCTGATCTTCTGTATATTAAGACAATTGAAAATGAATCTTGATGTGAATGGAAGGGGAGAGGGAATGGGAAAGGGGAGGGTTGCAGGTGGGAGGGACGGTATGGTGGGGAAGCCATTGTAATCCATAAGTCGTACTTTGGAAATTTATATTCATTAAATAAAAGTTAAAAAAAAAAGAATAAAAAAAAAAAAGAAGCCAATCTGAAATGGCTACATACTGCATGATTCCAACTATGTGACACTATGGAAAAGGCAAAACTACAGAGACAATAAAAAAGATCACTGGCTGCAAGGAGCTAAGGCATAGGAAAGGATAAAGAGGTAGACACCAGAGAATGTTTAGGAAAGTGAAATTAATCTCCATGATACTACAATGACAAATACAATTCATCACATATTTGTTCAAACCTACAGAATATAAAATACCAAGACAGAACCCTAATGTAAACTCAGGCTCTGGGTGGTTATGATTTGTCAACAAAGATCCATCTATCATAATAAATGTACTGTCCTGGTGGGGTATATTAGTAATGGGGAAGATTACGCATATGTAGGGGTAGAGCTACCTGGGAAATCTCAGCACCTTCCTGTCAATTTTCTATGAATTGAAAGCTGCTCTTAAAACAAAAAGCCTTTGAGGTTTCCAAAGAAGCAAAAACTGCTACTTTTTGAAAAGATTATAAAAAGGGTTTCGTGAAGGAGGCAAAGACAAACAATGCAAAGTAGAATGGTAACTGATACAAATTTTTTAAAATGTACATGTAAACATTTCAAAAAGACAGATACATTATATGTAAGACAGTGTTGAAGATAGGCCTGGAAAATGGGGCTATCCTATGGCAAGGCTAAACCACAGAAATATCTAGTTTTTAATACAGTTAACGATAAAAAATTATTAAAGTATCAGAGTATAAAATTATCACAACAACAAGACAGTTGAGAAAAATTTGGCAACAATATAAGATTAGACTGCATAGCACACCTAGTTTTAGCTATCCTTCCCTAGACCCTTTTTATTCTTGTTTGTAATTTCTCATTCTTTTTTTTTTTTTTTTTTTTTTTTTTTTTTGACAGGCAGAGTGGACAGTGAGAGAGAGAAACAGAGAGAAAGGTCTTCCTTTTGCCATTGGTGCGCTGCGGCCGGCGCATCGCGCTGATCCAAAGCCAGGAGCCAGGTGCTTTTTCCTGGTCTCCCATGCGGGTGCAGGGCCCAAGGACTTGGGCCATCCTCCACTGCACTCCCGGGCATAATTTTTCTTTCTTGATCCCTTATTCTGTGCAACAAATGTGAATTATCTACATTTTTAAATACTAGACATCACAACTTAACAGAAACAGAAACTGCCATAAACACATTCTTTATACTATAATCTGACTTAGTAACGATGTTAGCCTGAAGAAAATTCTACGGATATTGACTTTGCACATTGTCATCTTCTTTCATACTGACAGAAAATATAGTAATCATTGAGAATAATCCTTTAAAATCCGTTATAAACTTCATTATAAATCCTAAACCTAATTCTCCAAACCAACTGTTGACATTGTCCTTCAGCATCAAAGAGCTATCATGTAAATTTAAGTCCTTTCATAGCTTTAAATCCTGTTACCACTTACTAGCTGTACATCTGGACAAGTTATTTACCTCTCTGTGTCTCAGTCTCCTGACCTATAAAACTGTGATAATGACATGAACAACCTCAAGGGCTATTGTGAGAACCGAGTGAGTTAATTTACCTAACTCTCAATACTGCAATTCAGCCAAGTTGGCTCTTCAATTTATTCTATTTAAATGTATGTTCATGAGGATGTCATGTGATATCATGGATTTAAATAACATACATATGCTATTAACTGCCAAATTTCTCTCTCCAGTCCAGGCTTCTCCCAACTATTTCAAACCGCCTACATGACATCTCTGTTTATTCCACATCTAAAAGGAATCCAAACTTAAAATACGCAAAATAGATTTCTAATATTTGCCATTAAACCTACTCTTATTCTTACTACCACAACTCAAATAATGGCTACTCTATTCATTCAGCTGCTTTTTGCCTCCTCTCTTTAAGCCTATTACCCATTCATTTTCCCATCCAAACCATCATAAAAATCCTGTCAAAATACATACAGAAAATATTTATACATATACAAAATGCAATCACTTCTAACCATCTCCTTAGCTACTATCTTGGTCAAAGTCACTATCATTTGTCTGTATTACTGCAAAGCCTACCTAGACTCCAGTTTCTGCCCTTTTTATCTTTCAATCTGTTCTTAACACACACGCCAAGATGGTCCTATCAAAATATATCTTCTGAGGCCGCACTGTGGCACAGTGACTTAACACCCTGGCCTGAAGTGCTGGCATCCCATTTGGGCACTAGTTAGAGACCCGGCTCCTCCACTTCCGATCCAGCTCTCTGCTGTAGCCTGGGAAAGCAGTGGAAGATGGGCCAAGTCTTTGGACCCCTGCACCCATATGGGAGACCCGGAAGAAGCTCCTGGCTCCTGGCTTCGGATCAGCACAGCTCTGGCCATTGCGGACAATTGGGGAGTGAACCAGCGGATGGTAGTCCTCTCTCTCTTTCTCTCTGTGCCTCTCCTTCTCTGAGTAACTCTGACTTTCAAATAAATAAATAAATAAATCTTTAAAAAATATATATCTTCTGCTCAAAACTCACTAATAGCTTCTCTCATCAGTCAGAATAAAACCCACTTCCTGACTATGATTGTTCAAGTTTAACATGACCTGGTCTCTCACAATCTCTCTAACATGGATCTCCTACTTCCTGCTCTCTTATTCATTCCCCTCCAGCAACACTGGTTCCCTTGCTGTTCTTCCTATACCTTATACTTGTTCCCATCTTTGTGCCTTTAAATTCTCTGTCCCTATGCCTAGAATGCTTTACAAAGGGAGTCACTCCTTCATTTACTTCAAGTCTGCATCAGTGTCACTTTTTCAATGAGATTCAGAATGAGTACTCCCATCCCCATGTCACTGAAAATCTTCAGCACCCTGCCATAGGATATAAAATGTTCTAAAATACTTTAAAATTAATTTATTCTTTGTAGTATTTACCAACTGTATCCCTACTCAAACAAAAGTTCTATGCAGGCAGGTGTTTCTGGTTTTTCTCATCAACAGATGAATGAATCATAGAACAAAATAATTCATTTAAAATGAAACGAATATCTAAATCAAGTCTCTCATTGTGTAGGAAAGAATTCAAAGGTCAGTGTGACCCACATAAAGTCAGTCAGAAGGCAGCAGGCCCTGAATAAAAGTAGGTCTCCTTGGCCCCAAACATAGGCTTTCTTCCAACAGGGAATGATGGTGGAATGTAAGAGAACAAACATGAAAATAAATTTTAAAAACAAGTAAACAAGTAAGTATACATATACATAAACACACAGACACATCTCAGAATACTATCATTGAAAGGAAAAACATTATACAAGGTGATTGTGTCAATAAACAAATGTTTATTACTTACCTCTACCCCAGATTTTTTTGATGATATCTGTGTTACAGTTTCTTTGAATTTATTTGCCTTCTCAAGTTGGGCTTTAAGTTTTTCAGCTAATTCCTTCAGAAAGAAAAACAGGTAAAACAGCAAGAAACAGAGGTTAATTCTACATTACAGAATATTTCAAATTTATAAAACAGAAAGGAAAACAGCATGACAATGATCCATGTAGTCATCACCTAACCTCAATCATAAACTCAAAGCCTAGTAAATCAATTATTAATCAACTTAGTTACAGGCTTCTCAAATGTATGTAGCACATGTTTATGCTTTGAAGATAAATAATAGAAGCCAGTATTGTGACACTGAGTTAAGTCTCCACTTGTGTCACAACATTCCATATCAGAGTGCTGGTTCAAGCATTAACTTCTCTGCTTCTGATCCAGCTTCCTGCTAATGTGCCTGAGAAGGCAGCAGATGATGACTTAAGTATTTGGCCCTTGCCACCCAGGTGGGAGATCCAGATGGAGTTCCTGGCTCATCCTCAGCTGTTGCAGAAATCTGAGGAATGTACCAGCAAATGGAAGATGGGTCTCAGTCTCTCTCTCTCTCTCTCTCTCTCTCTCTTCTCCCTGTCTCTTTGCCTTTCAAGTACATAAATTAATAAATGTTTGAATGTAGATAATTTCAAAGACATATGAGTGTATTGGGGGGAAAAAGGGAGATAGAAGAAGTGCATACTTTAAGAATGTCATTTTTAGGGGCTGGCACTGTGGGCTAGAGAGTAAAGTCACTGCCTGCAGTGCTGGCATCTCAAATGGATGCCAGTTCAAGTGCTGGCTACTCCACTTCTGGTCCAGCTCTCTGCTATGGCCTGGGAAAACTGTAGAGGATAGCCCAAGTGCTTGGGCCCCTGCACCCATGCAGGAGACCTGGAAGAAGTTCCTGGCTCCTGGCTTCAGATAAGCCCAGCTCCGGCCATTGCGGCCATTTGGGGAGTGAACCAGTGGATGGAAGACCTCTTTCTCTCTCTCTCTCTCTCTCTCTCTCTCTCTACCTCTGCCTTTCTCTAGTTATGCCTTTCAAGTAAATAAATAAATCCTTAAAAAAACAAGAATGTCAGGATGGCACTGTGGTGCAGCTGGTTAATGCCCTGGCCTGAAGCACCAGCATCCCATATGGGTGCCGGTCCGAGATCTGGCTGCTCCACTTCCAATCCAGCTCTCTGCTATGGCCCAGGAAAGCAGTGGAAGACAGCCCAAGTGCTTGGGCCCCTGCACCCGTGAGGGAGACCTGGAAGAAGCTGCTGGCTCCTGGCTTTGGATCAGCACATCTCCGGCCATTGCAGCCACATAGGGAGTGAACCAAATGGGGAGTGAACCAGTGGATAGAAGACCTCTCTCTCTCTCTGCCTCTCCTCTCTCTGTGTAGCTCTGACTTTCAAATAAGTAAATAAATCTTTAAAAAAAAAAAAAAAAAAGATATTCCTTTTATTAGACAAACATGCTCTTAGGCCGGCGCCACAGCTCAATAGGCTAATCCTCCGCCTGCGGCACCAGCACACCGGGTTCTAGTCCCGGTCGGGGCGCCGGATTCTGTCCCGGTTGCTCCTCTTCCAGTCCAGCTCTCTGCTGTGGCCCGGGAGGGCAGTGGAGGATGGCCCAAGTCCTTGGGCCCTGCACCCGCATGGGAGACCAGGAAAAGCACCTGGCTCCTGGCTTAGGATCAGCGCAGTGTGCTGGCCGCAGCAGCCACTGGGGGGTGAACCAACGGGAAAGGAAGACTTTTCTCTCTGTCTCTCTCTCACTGTCCACTCTGCCTGTCAAAAAAAAAAAAAAAAAAAAAAAGACAAACATGCCCATAAAAACAGAAACACTGTGTTTGGCTACATTTTGTCCTATTAGAATATTGTATGAACATGAGGACACTTCAAAAATTCTGTGAAAAACAGGATTAAAAGTTATGGTTCTTTTTTGCATCAATAAAATTTTGAAATTCATTCTTATGCTAGGTCTTCAACAGTTCACGAAAAATTCATATTATGAAAAGCCTAGGCCAGCGCTGTGGCTCACTTGGCTAATCAATCCTCCGCCTGCAGCGCCAGCACCCCGGGTTCTAGTCCCGGTTGTGGCGACGGATTCTGTCCCGGTTACTCCCCTTCCAGTCCAGCTCTCTGCTGTGGCCCGGGAGTGCAGTGGAGGATGGCCCAGGTCCTTGGGCCCTGCACCCCCATGGGAGACCAAGAGGAAGTACCTGGCTCCTGGCTTCGGATGGGCATGGCGCTCCGGCTGCATTGCGCCAGCCGTAGCGGCCATTTGGGGGGTGAACCAATGGAAAAAGAAGACCTTTTTTTCTGTCTCTCTCTCTCTCTCTCTAACTCTGCCTGTAAAAAAAAAAAAAAGCCTAGGCATGGATATATCAAATATTTATACCAAATAAATTTATCATTAATCTTATTTTTCCATGAACTCCAAGGCACCCTTGCAATATACCAAAACTGAAGACTACTTAATGATCACTAAAATTTCAATTTGAGATGAATATACACATATGACCACAAATGAATTTTCTGTGTCAAGGCATGGAAAGCTATCAGGCTTTACTATTCTACCAAGTTTAACAGACCATAAATTAACATACTAGGAATATAACAATATAGTGAATAAAAGTAGCTTCTTCCAAATCATGAATCTGTCTATTCAATTCTGAGGGAAATCAGCATTAATATAGAAATTAAATGAACTAACTAAACAAATCATCTGACACAGTACCTGCTTTATCTAAGGTAACATGATACCCTAAAATTTTTTAAAGAGCTCATTTTTAGGTTCCAAAGTAATTTAATAATAAACATTCTTAATAACATATGACTAAAAATGGGAAAGAAGACAATAGCATTTGTATCTACTTCAAATAACATTCAATAGGTCAGAAGAGCAATAATAAAGCAAATAGCAAAGCAAAAAAGTACAAACAGAATTCACATAGTTCCTTAGCATCTTGAATTTCAGAAACCCAACAGAGAAAGTTTATAATGTATTTAGAAAACAGATTATTGTTTCTATAAACAAGTGAGAATAATAAGGAATAATAATAAGCAATAGTTATTTTCAATACGTTGTACATCACATTACTGAGGAACTTTCAAAATTACTTATAAGATTTAATTACTACTTTCAAGAAGAACATATAAAAGTCATACCATATTCCCCATCATCTCTGCCTTGATAATCTTTGCTCCCAGCTTGTTCTTCTCATCAACACTCAGGATGTGGATGGACTCATCCTCTGGACCACTGCTGGAACAACACACATTGAGAGCATATGAAGTACAAGTACAACACCAGTAACAACATCAAGACCCAAATGCTATTTTAACTACCCTATTCAGCACTGATAGAAGATTTTGGTCTTAAAACATAAAATTTAGTTCAATATTCTACCACAAATCACTACTTTAAGAATCTCTGCTAAAACAAGAGCACTTGGCAGTTATAATAATGACTGATCAAAGTCCCAAAGCAATGAAATAAAGAATTTAAAAATCAACTATTCATTATTTATTTAATATTTCCATATTTATTCTAAAAAGGAAATAAACAAAACTAGAATTAAGCCAGATTTCTACATATCCTGAGAAATTTCTAATGCAAATATTGCAAGTTATTAATTATCTAAGCAAAGTATAATCAAGAAATCCCACAACTTAATTGACTTCAAAGAATGAAAGCAATGATCATATATTCTTTTGCAAAGTCAGTTCAGAATTAGTCAGGCAAAATAAACTAATTTAAAATTTAGATTATGTCCCACACCTATACTACAGAAGTATCACATGGAAAAAAAAATTTCAGACCAGGTCAGATTCACTAAGCTTCCCATCTTAGAAACAGTCAAAGTTACAGTACTGGGAAGGTAAACCCAGGCAGAGCCTGAAAGACTCTCCAGTGAAGCAGACATAGCTAAGACTCCATTAATTCCAAGGCAGCTACATTTTATAGAACAGAGTATCAGAGAAGAGACAGACATACAGTGAGTAACCCCCAAAGAACTGCAGAGGGATTCACATAGTAAACCTCATAATTCAGAAACCACTGGGTGGAGTAGCAAAGGTATTGCTTCATCAGTAGGCAGTAATAAGCTCTAGGCTGGGCTCTAGGTCTACTTAACAAAGGTTTTTAAAAACAAGAGTCAATCTGTCCTCAGTTTTAGATCCTGTGATTATAGATCCTATGAGTTTAAACTGCTTGCTAAATTGGTTTTCTCCAGACTTAAAAAAGTAAAATTCTAGGTGGTCATGCACATGAAACCTCAGATGGAAGCAGTTTCTGCAAGCTGGCCCTGCATCCCCCTGGAGAAGCCTCCTCCTGCTGAGAAGCCACCTCCTGATGCAACCTTATCTTGACTCCCCTTCCCAAAGACACCCCTTTCCAAAGACACCCCTTTCAGCATGAAGCAGCCAGAGCTATCATCTGCCTACTGCCCACTAACCGATGTTAGGGCTTCCATCTCTCGGAGGAGGGAATGTGAGGAGTCACATGGGTTAACAGTCAGGGGATTCCAATGGAATTCAGTGTGTAAAATACTTGCTTCCTTCCCCAAAACTTTATCTTTAGCAAGAACAAACAGGCTGCCCTACTTCCATTGGAATCTCCAAATTTACCATGATATTAGCAAAGGAGCCTCTCCAGAGCCCACAGCTTACTATGAAAACAAGTTACTGGGGCCGGCACTGTGGCATAACAGGTAAAGCTGCAGTACCAGCATCCCATATGGGCACTGGTTCGAGACCCAGCTGCGCTACTTCCAATCCAGCTCTCTGCTATGGCCTGGGGAAACAGTAGAAGATGGCCCAAGTACTTGGGCCCCTACACCTGCGTAGGAGACCCAGAAGAAGCTCCTGGCTCCTGACTTTGGATCAGCGCAGCTCTGGCCATTGCAGCCAATTACGGAGTGAACTAGTGGATGGAACACCTCTTTTTCTCTCTCTCTGCCTTTCTCTCTCAGTGTAACTCTGACCTCTGACTTTCAAATAAATAAATAAATCTTAAAAAAAAAAAAAAAGAAAGAAAGAAAAGAAAAGAAAGATAGAAAATAAAACAAGTTTTCTACCCCACCCTTAGCAGGCCAGACCGGGGGGAGGGGGGAGGGCCGTAAATGAGGTCTTTGATGTTTCTTTGTCCCCACCTGGTAACTGAATGCCAATCTAATTGTCAAGTGGTTTTTTTTTTGTTCTTTTTTTTCCTTTGAAATTGTACTTAAAGCTGACTGCCACCAGTCCCCTTTGAGTTTTCCTCTCTTGGAAACCACCCCCCCGCCAATGCCACTCTGGCTGGAGGTCCTTAATTCTAATAAATACTTTTAAATATCAAAAAAAAAAAAAAAAAAAAGGGAAACAAAAGTCAAAAGAATCAAATGGTTTCCAACCAGCCTAACTATGTCCCAAAACAGAATTCAAGAATACAGAAGTTCAAAAATATACAGCACTTAACAAGTAAAATCTGTAATATCTAATAACCACTCAAGTATCACCAGACATGTAAATAGGTAGAAAAATGTAACACATAATTAGAACAAAATTCTGCTATCCAAATCAACCTAGAACTGACACAGATATTTAAAAAAACTGTATAAGGATATTAAAAGCCATTGTAACCAGGGCAGTGCTGTGGCACAGTAGGTTAATCCTCCACCTGCGGCACCGGCATCCCATATGGGTTCTAGTCCCGGCTGCTCCACTTCTGATCCAGCCCTCAGCTATGGCCTGGGAAAGCAGTAGAGGATGGCCCAAGTGCTTGGCCCCTGCACCCACATGGGAGACCCGGAGGAAGCTCCTGGCTCCTGGCTTCAGATGGGCGCAGCTCCAGCCATTGCGGCCATCTTGGGAGTTAATCAACGAAAAGAAGACCTTTCTCTCTGTCTCTACCTCTCACTATCTATAACTCTACCTCTCAAATAAATAAAAAACCTTAAAAAAAAGTCATTATAACCATGTTCCATGTGTTCAAACTGTTACAGACAATGAAGAGACAAAAACAAGATTCAAACTGAATTTCTACAGATGAAAGCTAAAAAGTCTGAGATAAAAAATATACTATATAAGATTAATGGAAGATTAAAATTCAGAAGAAAAAAATAGTGAATCTGAAGCAATAAAAACCATGCAAAATAAAACAGGCAAAAAAAAGTTTTTAAAAATGAAAGGAATATCAGAAAACCATGAGACAAAATTGCTCTACCAACATACAACCTGAGGCCCCCAAAAAGGAATAGGAGCTAGAAGAAGAAGCCAAAATTTTTCATATTTGTAGAAATTACAGAAGCTCAAGAAATCTGAAGTACAAAACAAAAAAAAAAAAAAGAAAAATTGACACCAAAGCACATCTTAATCAAATTGCTCAAAACAGATGGTAAAAAAGGACATTTTAAAGCACATATAGTAAATAAAACACATTATTTAGATACATAAAGTTCACTACGACAGTAGCCTTCTCATCAGAAATAACACAAGAAAGAAGAGAAAGAAACAACATCTTTAAAGTAATTTATTTATCAACCTAGAATTCTATTACCAGTAAAAACAAAAGCTAAATAAAGACATTCAAACACAGAAAGCTGAATGAATGTTACAAAAAGCCTTTGGGAAGAAAAAATAAAGATATATTGAAAGATGGATCAACCCAAAGTAAAGAAGATGACTAGAAATGACAATAATGGTAATTATATAACACCTTTTTCTTACTACTTAAATCTCTTTCAGATAACTATTTTTAATGATAAGAATACATTTGGGGCTTAGAACAAGTAAAAGTAAAATGTACAACAATATTAACATAAAGAACAGAAAGAAGGGGAGAAGTGTAAATAAACTATAGTAAAGTTCTTACACCATATAGAAATAGGAGGATAATTTTGCATGCTGTCAAAGTTAAACCAACCACTAAAATTTTTTTTTTAATTACAGTGGCAGGCATTTGGCTTCACTGATAAGGCATCTCATATCACAGTGCTTGAGTTTGACCTCCAGCTCCAGTTCTGGCTCCCAATTCCAACTTCCTGCTAATACGGACCCAGGAGGCAGAAATAAGATGGCTGAAGAAGCTGGGTTCCTGCCACTCACAGGGAAGGCCTGGATTCAGTTGGGAGCATCTGGGGAGTGAATCAGCAGAAGGGAGCATTCAACCTCTTTCTCTCTCTGCCTCTCAAATAAGTAAAAAATGTTTACAATAATTATAGCAACAAAGGAAAATGAAATCATACTCAAAAAACCCTGAAATTTAAAAAAGCATGAAAAAGAAGAAAAACAGAAAAGAGGACATATAGGAAAAACAGGAAAAAAAATGGCAAAATTACACATTTGAATCTAATTATATCGATAATGATATTATATATAAATGGTCCTTCAGTTGCAATTTCAACAGCATTCACCAACACTTGATTGAATGACACACAACAGCAAGAATATGAAAGATTTCAACAGCATTATCAACTAATATGACTTAATGGACAGTCATAGAACACTCTACTCATCATCAGCAGAAAACAAATTCTTTCCAAGTGCATACAAAACATTTACCATGATAGACCACAGTCTGAGCCATAAAATCAGTCTTAGGGCCAGTGCCATGGCTCACTTGGCTAATCCTCCACCTGCGACACCAGCACCCCGGGTTCTACTACCAGTTGGGGTGCCGGGTACCAGTCCCAGTTGCTCCTCTTCCAGTCCAGCTCTCTCCTGTGGCCCAGGAGGGCAGCAGAGAGGATGGCCCAAGTGCTTGGGTCCCTGCACCTGCATGGGAGACTGGGAGGAAGCCCCCAGCTCCTGGCTTCAGATCAGCGCAGCGCTGGCCACAGCAGCCATTAGGGGAGTGAACCAACGGAAGGAAGACCTTTCTCTCTGTCTCTCTCTCTCTCTCACTGTCTATAACTCTCTAACTCTGCCTGTCAAAAATAAAAATAAAAAAATCAATCTTAATAAATATGTAAGGATCAGGTCACACAAACTATATTCTCTGACCACAATCAAGTTTTTAGAAATCATTAACTTCACTGGAAAATCCTCAACTATTTGAAAACTGAACAGCGTACCTGTAAGTAACCCATGAACCAGGAAAGAAAACAAAAGAAAATTACAAGGTTTTTTAAATTAAACAATTTTAAATATAACATATAACATATCCAAACTTGTGCTATGCTGCTAAAGCTTTAAAGACAGAAATTTATAGCTCTAAATACTTTTATGACAAAAATAGGAAAATGCAAATCTCTCAAATTAATGTGCCCCCAGCTTGCAACTTAAGAGTAGAAAAACAAGAGCAAATTAAAGTCAAAGTAAGCAGAATAAAAGAAATAACAAAAAGCAGAAATAGAGAACAAAAAAAATTAAAGAAACTCAATGTAACCAAAAGTTACTTCTTTTAAGACAATCAAAATTAATAAGCCTATAGCCTGATTAGGGAAAAAAAAAAGAATACAAAGTGCCTATAAAGGAAATGAGACAAGTAACATCACTAAATATTCTAAGCACTTTACAAAAAGGTATGTAGATGACAACTAGCACATGAAAAGATGCTTAACATCGGTAGTCATTAGAGGAATGCAAATTCCAACTATGAGCTGACACTACTCATACACTAGAAGAGTCAAAAAAGAAGACTGAATAACTTCTCAAAAAAATTCAGAGGAAGTGAAATTCACATAGTACTCAATGAAACTCTCAATGGTAATTAGAAATTAGAATTGGAAATTAAGTTGGCAGTTTCTTAACATTAAAACATACAAGTACCATACAACCTAGTCATTCCTCTCCTGTGTTTTTAATCAAGAGACAAGGAAGCATGTGTATATGAACATTCAAAGCAGCTTTTTAACAGTCAAAAACTAAAATGTCTACCAGTAGGAGAATAGATAAACAACTGTGTTATATCTACCAATGGTACACAACCAATCAATAAAAATGAATGAACTATTGATAAAGGCATAGTATGAATGAATCTCATAGCAATTAAGCCAAGCAAGGGAAGCCAGATGCCCTCCCAAAAAAGTCTACAATATTCGTATAAAACTTTAGAAATTGAAAGCTTATCTATAGTTAAAGATAGCAGATACATGCTTGTCTGAGAGTGGGATCTGAGGAGAGGCAGGAAGGAAAAATTATGAAAAATTGAAAATTATGAAAGAGCATGAAAACTACTCAGGTTGATGGTTTCATGAGAATATATACATTTCAAAACTTGCCAAATTGTATGCCATATATATATATATGGTTTCTTTTATGTCACTTATACCTTGACAACGCTATTGCTGTTGATGATTTATCCATTGATTTGAAAGGTAGATTTGGAGAGAAAGAAAGAGAGAGGGAGAGAGAAACAGAAAAGGAAAAGAGAGGGAGGGAGAGACAGAGAGATCTTCCATTCACTGATGCATTCTCCAAATGGTCCAACGCTAGGCCAGACCCACGCCAGGAGAATGGAGTTTCATCTGGGTCTTCCACATGGGTGCTAGGCTCAAACTTGGGCCATCTTCCGCTGCTTTCCCAGGTGCACTAGCAGGGAACTGGACTGAAGTAGAACAGACCAAATGTGATGCTGGCATCACAAGCAGCAGCTTAACATGCTACACAATGATGCCAGCCCCAACATTGTTTTTAAAAACCTCAGAAGGAAGCAATAAAGTTAAAAGTGGAATATATCAGATCTCTCTCAAAATTTCAAATACAAAGGAGATATTTATGATATTACTAATTTTCTCAAATTCCTAGATTTTACCATATTCTATTGAAATTAAGCTATTCTTATTTTCAACATAGACTCAGAGCAAGGAATAGTAAAATATATACTACCAGATTAAAATTTGACCTAACAACGATTAAAAATCTCCTTGGATAGTGAATCCTTCTGCCATCATAAAGAAGATATCTTTTAACCAAGACTATTTAAATTTGAAAAAAAAAACAGACATTAATCTGCAGAAATTCTATGGGAACCCTTTCTTCTCATATTGATGAAAGGAAAGGCAATATTCTGGTGCTTACACTAAGAAATCTAAAATATTTGAGGAAAAGTCCCTTTGGAAAGTAACATTTCCCTTCCCTTTATTTTCTGTGAGTAGACATTTTAAAAAAAAAATTAAAATGAACAGTAGGGGCACTGCAATGGTGAGAGCACGAGAACATTATTACTTTTTATATACATCTATGAGTTCAGGTACTGTTAACTTCAGTAGCTGTATTTTTTGCATGGAAAATATCTTTCAGTAATTTTGTTAATATATAAATTTTAACAATTTATATTCTTTCCCACTCAATTTTCCAAATCCCCTGCTTTAAAAATTTACTGTTCCTCGGGCCGGCACCATGGCTCACTTGGCTAATCCTCTGCCTGCGGCACTGGCATCTCATATGGGTACCGGTTCGAGACCTAGTCACTCCTCTTCCAGTCCAGCTCTCTGCTGTGGCCCGGGAAGGCAATGGAGGATGGCCCAAGTGCCTGGGCACCTGCACCCGCATGGGAGACCAGGAAGAAGTACCTGGCTCCTGGCTTCAGATCAGTGCAGCTCTGGCTGTAGCGGTCATTTGTGGGGTGAACCAACAGAAGGAAGAACTTCCTTTCTGTCTCTCTCTCACACTAACTCGGTCAAATAAAAAAAAAATTTTATTCTTCCTGGCCATTAGGTGGAAGTTACAGATATTAGTAAAACTTTCACATACATATATAATGCAAAATTAAATCATCACAGTTCATGCCTTTTCTAAAGAAAATCAGTATAATAATTGCCCCATGAAGTCTCTTGCTCCAAGGTCTGTCTCTCGAAATTCCTGTTTCCTAAGTAAAAAACAAACTCCTCTGTTCCCTAGTAAGAAACTTCTTGGCTACTTTTTCTTATGCATTCCTTCACTTCCAAGTACTTTTCCAGGGTTTTTTTTTTTTTTCCAACAAAGTTGTACCTAGTTCATACATTTTTCATCTCAACATCAGCCAGCTGAGAAAATAAAGAACTGAGACCAAATAAAATGGATAAGGGGATGGTTTCTCCAATATTCCTTCAAACCATTCTGTTATTCCAATAAATGTTTACTATAATCCAGATGTAGCACAACTCAATACAAGATTTCCTACCAAGTTCATTCAAAAAGTAAGCCATTTTGCAAACAAGCTTTAGTCTTTATAAGATCATAAGAAAGAAAGACAAAATCCATCAGTCAATTCACCTCCTTCTTTGAAGAGAAAGTTTTCAAGGATTTTAAACTACTGAACTAAATGTCAATATGGCTATAGACTTGTGTCTACTAATAGATGTGAGTAAAAGTATAAATGTTTACAGACAACTAATCCAATTATGAGTTTCTAGTGCAAGCTTTTCAAAAAATACTAAAAGTTTCTTTTAAAAAATAATGCCAATTGTTCCTTTCCCCCTTGCAAAAAACTGGAAATCTGTTTTAGCATCACAAGAAAAGGAGTTTTTTAGAGTCAAACATGGGTTCAAACCCAGACAGTGCTAATTACTAGTTTCATGAGGTTGGGCTAGTATTTTAACCTCAATGAGGCTATAAAATCAAGACAATAATTAATATCTACTATTTGATTATCAGAATGTAGATATTAAAGATTACAGTAATTGCAGTAATGTAATGAAATTCCAAACACAGTACCTTACCTGGTGATCAATAATTATTAGTTCTCTTCACAATTGAAGATAATTAGTGAGTCACAGGACAATCCTCCAAACAGGTCTACATCACTATCTAAATCCCAATGGTGAAGTTTCTTCAAAAAAAGCTTAAAAAGTAGAATTCTAGAATTGTGCACAGATAAGAAGTAACCAATCCTTTCAAGGAATCACAGAATTAAAGCATAATCACTGGGCCATGGGTGTCAATTCAAGCTCCTCCTCTCTTTCTCTACATTCACTCCTTTGATTAAAGACTTGATTGGTCTCTCAACTACAGCTTCCTAACAAGTAAATCTGCCTCAAATCTGTTCCACTTCACAATCTACTGGAATCTTTGCAAATCTTATCTATTTAAAATCCTTAAAATATTTCTTTCCTACCACTCATAAAATATTGTCCAACTAAAAACCATGACTCCTGGAGTCATTTACACAATGTACAAAAATACCTGCCTACCCAACTTCCCACCAGTTAATTGTATTTCACAAATTGTTGAGAGTTTAGTATATGTTAACCACTGTACTAAGATTTAGAGATACAAAAACTAAAAAGAGATATACCATGACCTCAGGGAACAAATATACACTCTAAAATACTACTTGCAAATGCTTAACTACACAATGCTGCTCTTGTTCCCAGTTTTTCCTTCCAAATTAGTTGACCTTTCTCACTTATTATTGTCCAATAGGTTTCAACCTTCAAGAGGCTACAACCAGGGCTGGGGCTGGCTTTGTGGTATAGCAGGTAAAGCAGCTCCCTGTGATGTCAGCATCCCACATGGGTCCTGGTTCAGGTCCTGGTTGCTCCACTTCCAATCCAGCTCCCCGCTAATGGCCTAACAA
Source organism: Oryctolagus cuniculus (assembly GCF_964237555.1). NCBI lineage: Eukaryota > Metazoa > Chordata > Mammalia > Lagomorpha > Leporidae > Oryctolagus > Oryctolagus cuniculus. The sequence goes on from NC_091432.1 coordinate 99,213,616, forward strand.
AAGCAGCAGAAGATTGCCCAAGTGTTTGGGTCCCTGTCACCCATGTGAGAGATCTGGATGAAACTCCTGGCTTCCATCTGGTCCAGCCCTGGCCATTGCAGCCATTCGGGGAGCAACCTAGCAGATGGAAATCTCTCTCTCTCGCTCTGTCTCTCCCTCTGATTTTCAAATAAATAAATCTTTATTTTATAAAAGTTACAACATTCCCTAAACAACTTTCCTGGACTATGTTTCCCCATCTTACCCAGGGGGGAAAATCACCCCCACCCTGTGTGAAACTATCTAAGTACTATACCCATATCTGCAACTCTAAGTATTTGGCATTTATGTAACCACAGTTGTTCACATATCTTGACTGCCTCTCTGATACTGTTGAGTCCTTTGAAGGCACATACTATGTCATAATTACTTTTAAACCATCAGACCTAGGGAATATAAGAAGCATTCAGTAAATATAGGATATTATAATAAATTTATCAAATTCATATCACGTAAGTTCCAAGAAACACATGCAAAACTAACATCCTCTCTTTTCTTTTTACTTCATTCTTTGTCACACCAATCTAGATATGCTTTTACAAATCGGAGTAAGTAAAAGAAATAGTATATTTCTCAAACTCTCAGTATTCAAGGATCACTTAGGGAAAATATGTGCACAAAGAACAATAATTTGAGGGAGGGGTAATTTTGTTCTAAAGGTTCATCAAAATTTCAGAATAAAATTAACCTAGTATCAGTATTAGTAACATAATAATGAGAGGACATTTCAATTTTATGGGCTATATGTGAACCAAGATGATGTGTCACTTTATGTTGTTTCTCTGAAGCTGCCAAACTCCTTGTGGTCTATAAAAAGACCAAGAGAACCATCAATATTGTAAGGATAGTATGTTGAAAAATTCTGATCTCGGGGCCAGCGCAGCAGGTTAAAGCCCTAGCCTGAAGCACCAGCATCCAATATGGGTACCAGTTCTAGTTCTGGCTGCTCCTCTTCCAATCCAGCTCTCTGCTATGGCCTGGGAAAGCAGTAGAAGATGGCCCAAGTCCTTGGGCCCTTGCACCCACACGGGAGACCCAGAAGCAGCTCCTGGCTCCTGACCTCAGATTGGCACAGCTCTGGCCGTTGTGGCCATCTGGGGAGTGAACCAGCAGATGGAAGACCTCTCTGTTTCTACCTCTGTCTATAACTATTTCAAACTAATAAACTAAATCTTAAAAAAAAAAAAAAAATGAAAAATTTTGATCTGAGTCATATACAAAGAATGCCTAAATTTCTCTGTCACTCATAATCTATAGTCACAATTCCTTTTCTTTTAATATTATCACCCAAAGCAAACTCATCTATTTAAATGAGCAAACTGGATCCCTTACTTACCTGTACTAACCTCAAGGATCTTCAATTGTTCCATTTATTATTATTTTGTAAGTTTAGCATATTCTAAAATTGATATTGATTCTTTTCCATTAAAATACAAACATATTCAAGTATAGATACTTTTTCTTATTTTTATTTTGACAGACAGAGTTAGACAGAGAGAGAGAGACAGAGAGAAAGGTCTTCCTCACGTTTGTTCACCCCCCAAATGGCTGCTTCGGCCAGCGCACTGCGCCGATCCGAAGCCAGAAGCCAGGTGCTTCCTCCTGGTCTCCCATGCGGGTGCAGGGGCCCAAGCACTTGGGCCATCCTCCACTGCCTTCCCGGGCCACAGCAGAGAGCTGGACTGGAAGAGGAGCAACCGGGACTAGAACCCGGCACCCATATGGGATGCGGTGCCACAGGCGAAGGATTAACCAAGTAGCCACAGTGCCAGCCCCTGAAGTACAGATATTTAAAAGAGAAACAGAGAAGAGATGAGGGAGACATTTGATTAAATCCATATCTCTCACGTGTTCTATCTCTATCATTACATAACCCATAACCACATTTAGTCTACTGAAATCTGGTTCTATATTCTAGATTATATTACCAAAAAGTTCTACTGCTATCCCTCAAAGGGCTCACCTTTGTCATTTTACTTTACACTTCCCTTAAAAAAAATCCTCTTTCCCTCATTTCTCAGGATTCAAGCTTGGAATTCAACCAAACAAAGGCAACAAAGATATTCTAAAACCTAGCAAAGCCCACAAGTGCTAAGATAACTAGATGTCAAAGGAAGCTTAATAGAAGCAACTTATACCGTTTTGAAACAGAATATTCCACACAAATCGAGTATTTTCTCACAGGAATTAAACTGTTCATTAATAGATAGAAGGAGAGAAGGACACGTGACATGATATGTAAGAATTCTAAATATTTCTTACGCCAGTGCAGCAAAGATGTTATTCTGAAGCAAAAAGCAAGAAAGAGATTGCTTCTCTACTCTCTAAGTATTTATGATGAGGAGCAGATGCTTTGAAAGAAACAGCATCGGGGCTGGCGCCATGGCGCAGTAGGTTAAATCTCCGCCTGCAGCGCCGGCATCCCATACGGGCATCAGTTCTAGTCCCAGCTGCTCCTCTTCCATTCCAGCTCACTGCTACGGCCTGGGAAAGCAGAAGATGGCCCAAATGCTTGGGCCCCTGCACCCATATGGGAGATCGGGAAGAGGCACCTGGCTCCTGGATGTGGATCGGTGCAGCTCCAGCCGTTGTGGCCATTTGGAGGGTGAACCAACGGAAGGAAGATCTCTCTCTCTGTCTCTCCCTCTCACTGTCTGTAACTCTACCTCTCAAATAAATAAAATCAAAAAAAAAAAAAACAAAAAAAAAAACACCAGCATCATGGCATCTGCAACTATCCTATATACAAAAGAAGAAATATAAGCATTTTGGATTACTGCTAAATTTTAGAAGTCACCTTTAAAACTGATTCCTAAAAAGTGAATCTTATTTACCCATTAAAATGTACTCTCTTTAAAATACATACACAGGGCTGCCACCACGGCTCACTAGGCTAATCCTCCGCCTTGCGGCGCCGGCACACCGGGTTCTAGTCCCAGTCGGGGCGCCGGATTCTGTCCCGGTTGCCCCTCTTCCAGGCCAGCTCTCTGCTGTGGCCAGGGAGTGCAGTGGAGGATGGCCCAAGTGCTTGGGCCCTGCACCTCATGGGAGACCAGGATAAGTACCTGGCTCCTGCCATCGGATCAGCGCGGTGCACCAGCCGCAGCGCACCGGCCGCGGCAGCCATTGGAGGGTGAACCAACAGCAAAAGGAAGACCTTTCTCTCTCTGTCTCTCTCTCACTGTCCACTCTGCCTGTCAAAAAATAAAAAAATTAAAAAAAAATACACACACACACCATTGGCTAAACCTGTCTGAGGAAAAAGTTATTAAAAGTGCTCCAGTCCAATGACATCTCAGAAAACTTTAGTATACTGAAAGTATTCTTCTAGCAGTGCTCATAGATTTCTCCTTAATTACTCTCTTCTTGCCACTTATTCTCATATTTTCTCTCCTGCCTAAGAATCTCCTGACTACACTCAACATCTAGAAAACCTGGAATCCTCATCTTTCCTTCACTGGTAAACTCTGCAAGGAATAACACCTAAAGGCTAAAAAATAGTACATGAGTTAGGTTTCTGATATTAAATTTATAAAATTAAAATTAAGAACATCACATTAATTTTTGCTTAAATACTACACTGTTTCCACTTCTGAAAGTACTTAGCTAATGTATTTCCCAACAGAACAAAAATGCATGCAAACACATTTTCATTCTAAGAATAGTAAGTCTAAAGTTTGAGGCTGACACCTATGACACTGAGATCCCATATCAGAGCACTGGTTTGAGTCCCAGCTGCTCCACTTCTGATCCAGCTCCCTGCTAATACACCTGAGAAAGCTTAGTTAGTATGACTCAAGAGTGCTTTGGCTCCTCCTACCCATGTGAAAAACCCAGATTGAAGTTCCAGGCTCCTGGCTTCAGCCTGGCCCATTCCTAGCCATTGCAGCCATTTATGGGATTAACCAGTAGATGGGAGATCTCCCCTTCTCTCTCTTCCTCTCTGTTACTCCACCTTTCAAATAAAGTAAACCTTTTTTTAAAAAAAAAAAAAAGTAAGCTTAAAATTCTTGATCACATGGACCACTGCTGATGGCTAGTCTTCTGCTATTTATGAAAACCAGAGTCTAAAAAGAAAAAAACTGATCAACTTGAACACATTAAAGAAAAATGACAGAAAAAAAATACAAAGGATGAAAAAACCACACTGTGTGACAAACATATACAGCTCATGAAAATTAAAAAGAAAAACTCAGAAAACAGAAAAACATATGACTAATTAACAAAAAAGAAATAAAAATAAAGAACACATTACAAATATTGCCAACTTAGGATGGACAACAGCCTGACAGTTAGGATACCACTTGGGGGCTAGCCCTATGGCATAGAAGGCTAAGCCTCCACCTGTGGTGCCGGCATACCACATGGGTGCCGGTTCATGTCCTGGCTGCTGCTCTTCTGATCCAGCTCTCTGCTTATGCCAGTGAAGATGGCACAAGTGCTTGGGTCCCCACAACCATGTGGGAGACCTGGAAGAAGTTCCTGGCTTCGGATAGGCTCAGCTACAGCCGTTGTGGCCACTTGGGAAGTGAACCAATAGATGGATGACCTCTCTGTCTCTCCCTCTGTGTGTATGTGTAACAGTGCTTCTCACATAAATAAATAAATATTAAAAAAAAAAAAGATACTGCTTGGAATGCCCACATTCCACAACATCATTTTAGAGTGCCTGGGTTCAAGTCCCAGTTCCACTCACAATTCCAGCTTCCTGCTAATCAGTAGGCACCCTGAGAGGCAACAAGTGCTGGCTCAATTACTTGGGTCCCTGCCACCCATGTGAGATACTCAGATTGAGTTTCAAATTCCCAACTTTGGCCTGGTCCAGCCCTATTATGAATATCTGAGGAATAAACCAGCGTAATGGAGACCTCTCTCTATCATTATCTCTGTCTCTCTCTCTTTCAAATAAGTAAATTAAATAACATCAAGAACACCCATAAAGAAATTAAAATCAATAAAAGACTTTGTTTCTCAACTAGGCACGTAACAAAAATTAAAAAGAAGTTCAAAATACTATTGGTAAAGACGCTGGAGGAAACCCATTTTCACCTATGACTATGTGACTGCTTAATACAACAAGATACATAAAAAGCAAAATGGGGGGTAAGAGGTCATTGGTTAAGATGTTGCTTGGAATGCCCACATCCTATATTGTAGTGCCTGAGTCCAAGTACTCACTTAGCTTCCAATCCTGCTTCCTGCTAATGCACGCCCTCAGAGCAGCAGTGATGGCTCAAGCAACTGCCACCACAAGGAAGACCCTGCTGGAATCTAGCACTGGCACTGCAGACATTTGAGAGGTGAGCCAGCAGATAAAGATATCTGTGTGTGTGGGTGTGTACCTTTCAAAGAAAAGTTCAAAAAAATTTAAAAATTTTAAACTGCATATAACTCTTTCACCTGACAATTCTACTCTTTGAAAGTTATTTTAAATAACTAATTAGTATATTTAAATAGTACAAAAAATGGCACATGTAAAACTTCACTACAGCATTGTTAAGAGCAATAAACTTAAAAAAAAAACTCAAAGTCCATGAATAGGAGCCTGGTGAAATATATTGAGCTATATATAAGATTTACAATGCAACATTAGAAGAGCTTTTAAAGAAAAGGGTAGATACAGCTATATGGGTTATGTGAAAAGATTTTTAAGAGACACTGATTGGAAAAAAACAAAGTTCAGACTAGTACTTGCAATATGAAGCTATTCAACTTAAATATTTAAGTTCATATATTTATAAGTTATCTATATAAAAGTTTATAGACATTAAATATATATTGCACATATTTAAATGTACTAAAAATCCAAAAGGACACAGTTAACATTGTTAATCTGGTTAGTGTGATTAGGATTGGAAGTGAAAAGAAGACTTTTCTTTAATAGTCTCATTTATAAAGACATTATTTATATAATTACTTATATAATCAGTATCTTTAAAAATAATAAATAGTAAGAAAGATAAACAAATATAAGTAAAATATAAATAAAACCAATTCAACTAATTTCTCCAATTACCATTCATATCAGACCAAGATATTTAACAGCTGTTACAACTGCTCCATAATCTGGTGGAGAGACGGAACTATGGATGGTAATTTTATAATAAACTCTTAAGTTTCTTCCTGTCCTCACTGAAAATGCCTTCCTTCTTGCAGCTTATATGTCCTTCTTCAACTCTTATGCCTCTGATTCATCAACTTTTTTCATATTCCATCAAAATAACTTTTACAAAGGATAAAAATTTTTCCATAATTAGTATATAAAAGAAAAGGCCTCTTTTTGTTTTCAAAGCCAATCCATGGTTTTCCTTTTAACTTTATTTGAACAGATAATGCTAAATGGTTATCAGATGACAGGAAGTTTAAACCTAAGCTCTGCAAGTAACTATAATATCATTAATAGCCACAAGAAGAACTAACATTTTTGCATTATTCACATAATAATAAGATACTATACTAACTTGTTCATATAAATATTAACTCATGCAACACCCCATTAAATAGACTGTATTCACACCTTGCTTTAAGATAAGGAAACTAAAGCACACCAAGATCAGGTGTCAACTTCTTGTTAAAGATCACAGGCCCAGGAAATGATTATTGTTACCAACAAAGTTGACAGATAACATAAAATACACTTGGTTAAATCTGAATTGGGGATTAAAAAAAATTACCATAAGTATGTTCAAATAATAAAAGGAGCATACCTGGCAACTCTTACTCATAACATTGTGTGAGTCATAACCTCAGTTCCCTGAGTTTCTGCATCCACAAAATGCAATAGTGAGATTGTGATTTCTTTCACTTTTAAAATCAGTTCTTGGATTTTTTTCTAGTTATAAAATCATTGGTTCTAAAACTCCCTAGAAATAGTACTTAAAAAAAAAAAAAGACCAACATATTCCCATGGTAATGTTCTAACAATGCTTCGCAAAATCATTGTGGGTAATTTTTTTTTTTTTTTGAAAGAGTGACAGAGAGAGAGGGAAAGACAGAGAGAGATTTTCCATCCACTGTTTCATTCTCCCAAAGGCCCATAACAGCCAGTACTGGGCCAGACTGGGCTTCTCATAAGTGGGGAAGGAGTCACAGACTTTCTCTAATCCCTACCATGTTCATTTAGTCAATACAACTGGATTTCTCCTTCAGCTTCCAAGGACGAAAAGTCTTGACTTAAACTAGAGTCCATTTAATTGGAGCTCCATCATTCAGTCCAGCCTTTGTCAGTGCCTCCTATAATATAGGTAAGGCTACCACATGCAGTGCCAGCACCCCATATGGGCACCAGTTCAAGTCCAGGTTGCTCCACTTCCAATTCAGCTCCCTGCTAATGTGCCTGAGAAAGCAGCAGAAGATGGCCCAAGTTCTTGGGCTCCTGTACCCACATGGGAGACCCAGATAAAGCTGCTGGCTCCTGGCTTCAGCCTGGCCCAGTCCTGACAATCCAGCCATTCTGGGAATGAACAATTTCTCTCTCTCTCTCTCTCTGCCTCTCTATAATTCCTTCAAATAAATAAATACATTTACAAAAAATAATAAAGTTACACACTGTGCTTCAGATGGAGTCCTTAACAAAAACAATTTACTAAATTCATGATCCCAAACCACAATATTTGCCTGAATTACTACCACTGGTTTCTGTTTTTTCCTAATACTTCATTTTACATGTCTCACTCATATGGCAATACTTTTCACATATTATAATGTCCACTAAAGTATAGTTTGTCATTATTCTTTGGACATTTTTCTTTATTCCCATCTCCAATAAGACTCGCCCTTGGCTTAATCAAAATTTGCCAGATCTGATTCTACTCAATCTGGGTTTCCTTATCTTCTGACAAAGCCCTGTGTAAAACAGTAAGTGCTACCTGTTTGCCTTATCATTACACATACAACCATGATTCTACCTATATTTACTTTTAAAACTCTACCATTACCTTTAAATTTTATCAATTGTCCAAAGTGGATTATTTCTTCCTATGTAAAACAACAACATAACTCATGCTTTCCTCTATAGGATTTCTGGCATATGCTTGTCATTTCGTATCTGGACTGTGGTAGCATATCTTCCTTCACTTTCCCAGATCTCCTGTAGACATATGGTATTTACATTTACAATTAAACTTAACAATGAGCTAATTTTCTTAGAAAGTAATATGGCATTAGCAACAAAATCTACTAAAATATTTCCTGCACACATCCTTTTAAAAGTCTAGCTTGTTCTGCCTTTTAAACTGGAAAAAAGCAACAAAATCTGAGCAAATATAGCAGCTGAATTTTTTTCAGCTCCTGGTAAAATAAAATTGTGAAATGAAATACAATTCATAAAAACTACTGTACTGCCAAGTCTTTATATCTTATCTCTCCCATCAATTTCAAGAAATTGGAGAGTAATAAACAGTTAATAAAATAACGTATTCTAAATATACAGGTCAGTTCTTTGACTCCTCAGAGTGTTAAAACTCATTTACCAGTTTTAAAAACAAATGATAAAATACCCAGCAAATGTAGACTTTGTGTCTTGCAGATATTCTCTTTTCGGAGGGTCATCTTGCAAACTTTCAGGGTGTGATTTTTCTTTCACGTCTTCTGAAATGTGTCCACAGTCAATGCTGCTGATTTCTGAAAGCTTTTGATCTGAATGTTTCTTGCCTCCTTCACTTCCATCAGATCCACTCAATGATGTTAAAATTTTCTCACTGTTTTCGATAGGTTTTCGAAAACCACAACGCAAAGAACCCTCAGCTGCCCATGATGTAGATGAATGAGATGGTTCCAAATTTCTGCTCTTGCTGTGAAATGACAAGTCTTCATCATCAGAAGGTCTTAAGAATTTGGGTCTCAAATTCCCAGAAGAAAACTCTCGATTTTGCCTTGGAACAGAATCTCTCCTATATGTTTCTAAAGATTCAGATCTCTTATCTTTTTCATCCCCAATAAATTTATCTTTACTGCTACAATTTGCAATATCTGTTGCATTGTATCTATCCTTTGAACTTTTACTGTATTTTACAAAGTCTGATTTTCTACTTTCTTGATTATTTTGTGTTATATCTGAATATGCTGGTTTCCTCCACCGTTCTCTTCTATAATCTTCTTTTTTGGATGCAATTTTTTCAGCTTCTTCTAATTTCGACTGAAATATTTCCATTGACTATAAAGGAAAAAAAATTAAATAACGTATCTAAAATTAAGAAAGGCTCAGTGACTTGCCCCAACATACCACTGTGTTTATCACTTCCAAGTGACAGAATGAAAAAAAAGTTTTCAGGTTGGGGGGAAAGACCCAGACAATCATCTTGCACATCTTTGACAGGCAGAGAGACAGCTACGGAGAAAGAGAAAGAGCTCCCATCTGCTGGTTCACTCCCCAAATGTTTGCAACCACAGGGCCTTGGCTGGGCCGCCTAGGGCCAAATCCAGGAGATAGGAACTCAATTCCAGGTCTCCCACATGAGCGGCAGGAACTCCATTACTGGAGTCATCAATACCACTTCCTGGAGTCTATATCAGCAGAAAAGTAGAGTCAGGAGCCAGAGCCAGGTATTAAATCCAGGTACACTGATGTAGCATCACTGATGTAGCATGCAGGAATCTTTTTTTTTTTTTTTTTTTTTGACAGGCAGAGTGGACAGTGAGAGAGAGAGAGACAGAGAGAAAGGTCTTCCTTTTGCCATTGGTTCACCCTCCAATGGCCGCCGCGGCCGGTGCGCTGTGGCCGGCGCACCACGCTGATCTGAAGGCAGGAGCCAGGTGCTTCTCCTGGTCTCCCATGGGGTACAGGGCCCAAGCAATTGGGCCATCCTCCACTGCACTCCCGGGACATAGCAGAGTGCCCCTGAAAGAGGGGCAACCGAGACAGAATCCGGCTCCCCAACCGGGACTAGAACCTGGTGTGCCGGCGCCGCTAGGCTGAGGATTAGCCTATTCAGCCACGGCACCGGCCATGCAGGAATCAACCATTAGGCCAATGCCCACCCCTAAAATGAAAACTTTGAAAACAGATAGCCCCATAGACCAAAGGCCCTGCTCTAATACAAAAATAGAAATCAGAGAACATTAAAGATATAAACTTAAAAATAATAATAAATAGGAGCAGGTTTATGACACTGCAGTTAATATACCACTTGAGATGCCTACAATCCTATATCAAAGTCCCAGCTTCACTTCTGATTCCAACTTCTTGCCAATGAGCACCAGGTGAGAGAATGGGGGATGACTCAAGCAGTTTGGTCTCCAACTCACATGGGAGACCCAGAATTGAGTGTTGTCAACACTTAGGGAATTAACCAGCTCATGAAGATCTCTCTATGCCTGTCTCTTTCCTTGCCTCTGCCTTTCATATAAATAAAAATAAATAAATGAAAAAAATTTTAATTAGTTTCTACTGGTAGTGGAATTCAAAAGGACTATATTGTTAAAACACACAATAAAAGAGATTCATAAACACACAAACATACATAAAATGCTCCTATGAGAAAACAGAGGGACCATTGTTGTGGCATAGCAGGTAAAGCTTCTGCCTGCAACACTGGCATCCCATATGGGCACCAGTTCAAGTCCTGGCTGCTCCACTTCAGATCCAATCCTCCTGATTGCTTGGGAAAAGCAGTGGAGAATGGCCCAAGTCTCTGGGCCCTTGCCTCCCATGTGAGACACCCACAAGAAGGTCTTGGCTCCTGCCTTCAGCCGGGCCCAGCCCCACCCATTATGACTACTTGGGAGATGAACCAGCGATAGAAGATCTCTCTGTCTCTTGTCTGACTCTGCATTTCAAATAAAATAAAAATAAAATCTTTAAAAAAAAAAAGGAGAAAACAGAATCATTCAAAAACAAGGACTAATTAATGAAAAACTGTACCCCAAAAAATGCTCAGATACACTTATTACAATAGAAAGTGTTGAAAACCAAATTGGCCTAGAAATTCTCTATACTTTAGGAAAAGATGAAAAATAGATATAAATTCTAAGAAAAAAGATATATGGACAATTGATTTTAGTGAATTTAATATGCATGCACTAGTAATTTCAGAAGGAAGAAGCAAAACTAGAAGGGTCTATTCAGAGTAGCCATGAGTGGGAAAAGAGGTTTGGAAAGATTTATACATAAAACCCTAGTTTCTGAATTTCAAAACTCAAGAAAAAAATCCTTCACAAATACTAGATCATGGAAAGGTGTGCCTAAGTGTGAGCAAGCATACAAACGAGGGTACACATATTAACTGCAAAGGAATGAAAGTAAAACTGCTACCACGTTTTTATCTATAATATAATACTTAAATGGTCAATGAGATAAAGATAAAATTTTTAAAAATATTATTAGGCTATAATTCTCCATAAATATTTAAATTCACAGTCAAACTAACCTTCCTTGATATACACAACAGAAAAAAAATCTTCAAAAATGCAAAGAATCAAAAGACATACCACTTCACTTACTACTTCTAAACTTTAAAAAAACAGTGTTCAAGAGACAGGCATCTAGCCTAGCCGTTAACACGCCAATGTCCTACATCAGGGAGCCTAGGTTTGATTCCAGCTCCAGCCCCTAATTCCAGCTTCCTTTGAATGCAGACCCTGGAAGGCAGCAGTGATGGCTCTAGTAACTGGGTTCCAGCCACCTGCAAGGGAGACCTGTACTGAGTTCCCAGCTCCCAGCTTTAGACCCAGCCACTGCTGGCATTTGAGGAGTGAACAAGTGGGTGGGGGCACTCACTCTGGCTTGCTCACTGCTTCTCAAATAAATAATTTTTTTAAAAAACTAAAGAACTACCAAAAAAATTTTTGAATAAATACAATTTTAAAGTTATTTGATGCTTAAACCAAACTTTACATTACTTAGGGCAAAGAAAAAAAAAGAGACATACTATAATCCAAATGGCAAATGTAATGGTCAAGTATGAATAACTTGCTCTTATAATTGTGAAGTTTCATGCAGTTGTCAAAGAAATGACACATTGTTCACAGAGAACACTAAAGACAGTTAACAGGGACTGAGATAAGGAAACGTAGGTAAAGAGTACAAAGCTTCAGTTGTAAAAGATAAATAAGCCTAAAATCTAATTTACAGCATGAACACAATATAGAAATCTACTGAAAGAACAGATTTTAGATACCTTTACTATACAAACACAAAAGAAGAACTGTGCAATGTCAGATACATACACTAATTTGCCTGACTACAATATTACTATTAACCATGATAAATACCTTAAAAATATACAGAAGTATCAGTTTATATACTTGAAATATATAATACAAAAAAACATGAAAATAAAATTTTTTTAAAAAAACAGCAACTTTTCAGGGCTGGAGCTATGGCGTAGCGGTAAAGCCACTGCCACAGTGCCGCCATCCCATATGGGACATTAAAGATAAACTCAAAAAATAAAACTGAACAAGTGCTCAAAGTAAACATAAGTATATTTTTTATAGCTTTTGAGGTAGAGAAGGCTTGTCAAGAAATTTTACCAAAGCATTAAGTCAAGAAAGAAAAATGAGGGATTTTACTAGGCAAAAAAATTTAAAACTAGCCATAGCAAATATCAACAAAGTAAAAAATAAAGTATGAAAATAAGGGGGAAAAAATTCTGAGCAGATTCAATAAACAATCTTAAGTAAATCAATATCCCAAAAGAAAAATGGGCAAATAATATCAATAACAAATTCATTAAAAAATATAAATAACTAAAACAAATGTGAAACAATACTTTCAAAAAATTTTTAAAGATGTATTAATTCATTTTGAAAGTTAGAGTTAAGGGGCTGGGGAGGGATGGCAGGAGAGATATTCCATTTGCTGGTTTATTGCCTAGATGGCTGCCAAGGACAGTGCTGGCCAGGCCAAAGTAAGGAGCCAGAGGCTTTATCCAGGTCTCCCACGTGGGTAGGAGGGACCCAAACACTTGGGCCACCTTCTACTATTATTCCTAGGCCATTATCAAGGAAATGGATCAGAAATGGAGCAGCTGGGACATGAATTGGCACCCATATGGAACCTTTAAACAAATGTATCAAAACAAAAGCAAAAAAAAAAGTTTACTAATCAGAACAGGATAGTCTACGAAGAATGCTAATATTACTGTTGAAAATTCATGATAAAAGAAATTTTTTTTTTTGACAGGCAGAGTGGACAGTGAGAGAGAGAGACAGAGAGAAAGGTCTTCCTTTGCCGATTTTAATAAGCATAATTTGTTCAAATCCTGCTCTAGAGAAATTTGGCATTATTTAGCTCACTTTCTTTTTTTCTTTTTTTTGGACAGGCAGAGTTAGTGAGAGAGAGACAGAGAGAAAGGTCTTCCTTCCATTGGTTCACTCCGTAAATGGCCACTACAGCCAGTGCTGAGCTGATCCAAAGCCAAGAGCCAGGTGCTTCCTCCTGGTCTCCCATGCAGGTGCAGGGCCCAAGCACTTGGGCCATCCTCCACTGCCCTCCCGGCCATAGCAGAGAGCTGGACAGGAAGAGGAGTAACCATGACAGATTCCGGCGCCTCAACCAGGACTAGAACCTGGGTTGCCGGCGCTGCAGGCGGAGGATCAGCCAAGTGCTCACTTTCAATGCTCTATCTTGGAATGGATGCTTAGCCTAGCAGTTAAGACACCAGTTAGAATGCCTGCATCCCAACTAGAGTACCTGAGTTGAATACACAGCTCTAGCTCCCAACTCCAAATTCCTGCTAATGCAGACCCTGAGAGGCAACAGTTATGTTTCAAATGGTTGAGTTCCTGCCAACCACATGGGAGACCTTGATTTAGTTCTTAGCTCCCAGTTCAAGCTCTGGTCTAGCCTGGGCAATGAACCTGGTGTCTGTCTCTCTCTCTCTTTCACTCTCTCTCTTTCACTCTCTCAGAGCTCTCTCGTTCTCTTTCCCTCTCAAAAAAGGGAAAATAAAAAAAAAAAAGAAAGAAAGAAAACTGTTTTTTAATGTCAGAGGAGATGTCTAGCCAGCAGTTAGGATGTCCCCAATTCATTATTAGAATGCCTAGGTTCAAACCCATCTATGCTGATAACCTCCAGCTTCCTGCCAATGCAAACCCTAGGAGACAATGTTGAAGGTCCAAATAATTGATTTCCTGTCACTTACATGGAAGACCTGACTTGACTTCTTAAATCCAAGCTCCAACTCCAGTCACAGACTACCATGGGCATTTGGGGAGAGAAATAGGAGACAGTAGATATCACTCTCAAATTTAAAAAAGAAAAAAAAAGTCTTTATCTTTTAAACTAGCAATTTAATTCTCGGTAACTTATCTTAAGAAAATAGCAAAGAGGAGCTCCAAGATAGAAAGTAGGGAGGGAGCTTAGTGCTCTAGTCTATAAGAAGATGGTTTTAAAAAAAAGTGGGAGAGAGTGCAGTCTCAGGGAACAGTTAGGGAGAAAACAGCAGAGGAAACTCAATGCAAATTAGAGGGACATGGTGGACCTACATGGAGGGCATGGACGCTCAAGGCTCCGGCAGCCATGTGCCTACATACCAGCATTGGAAAGTGAAGTAAGACCAGACAGAAGCAACCCAAGCCATTGGTGCTAAAGCTGCAGTTAGAGCCTAGAGGGAACCCAGCTTGGAGTCCCAGGGGGACAGTGTACCTACCAAACCAGAGGAGAAAAAAAAAAAAGCAGGGACAAGTTTCTTTCTCCCTGATCACTTTAACAGCATCCTGTAACAAGCCCATAAAGCATAGAGCAGGAGCAATTTTAGACATATGTAACAGCTGTGCTAGCTCGTGTCCACACCCAGCAACCAGCAGAGTGGAAACTCCTGACTCGTGGGGAGAACTAACAGGGGGCTGGGAACTTGTGACTGTGGAAAGTTTCTATGCTGGTACTGTGGAAAAAAAACTGAGGCTGTGTGGGAGGACTCACGGTGTGGCTGGGACTTTGGGCAGTCACTGTAGGAAACTCCATACGCTCAAGACTTCCTGGTTACCTGGTAAAGGGCGTTGCTTGGGAATCTGAATTAACAATTCCTCACTGAGGATAATGAAATTATGACTGGATAATGAAATTATGAGATATATACACTATGGAATACAACAAAGCAGTGAAAACAAAAATGAAATCCAGTCATTTGCAACAAAATGAATGAATCTGGAAAACACCATACTTAGTGAAGTAAGCCAGTCCCAAAGGGACAATTATGATATGTTCTCCCTGATCTGTGAGAACTAATAGAGAACCTAAAACAAAATCTGTAGAGATGAAATTGACACTTCGAGAAGGAATGACTTGACCCTTGTCTTGCCTATCAAGAAAGAGATTCATTTTTTTGTTTTTTTGTTTGTTTGTTTTTTGTTTTCCACATACTATTTGTTAAACTCTTAACAGTTAATATGTGTATAAATTCAACTGAAAATACATCTCAGCAAAAAATAAGAGTGGGGGGGCCCGGCACTATGGCATAGCAGGTTAAACCACCACCTGCAATGTCGGCAACCCACATGGGCACTGGTTAGAGATCCGGCTGCTCCACTTCCCATGCAGCTCTCTGTTATGGCCTGGGAAAGCAACAGAAGATGGCCAAGTCCTTGGGTCCCTGCACCCCTGTGGAAGACCTGGAAGAAGCTCCTGGCTCCTGGCTTCAGATCAGCACAGCTCCGACCATTGCAGGCAACTGGGGAGTGAACCAGCAGATGAAAGACCTCCTTCTCTCTCTTTCTTTCTCTCTCTTTATCTCTCTCTGCCCCTCCTTCTCTCTGTTACTCTTTTAAGTAATACATAAATCTTAAAAAAAAAAAAATAAAGTAAGGGCGGGAATAAGAGGGAGGAGGAAGCTTGTAACTGTAAAGCTGTATAGTTCTGCATACGTTCCTATGGACTACTTTTAAAGGTAGAGTTTAAAAACTTGTCATGGGACTCTAAATCTCATTAAGCTTGGTGGTAAAAAAATGCCATATTAATTGTTAAAGTGATCATATTAAGCATTAAAGTGAACATATAGATAAGATTAAGTGTTAAAGTGATCAATAAATAGGATCAAGTGCCTGGTAATGATAACAGATAGAATTAAAAAGGAGATAATGTTCTGACATGGGGAGCAGTCTACACAGCAGACTTATAGAATGACAGTCATTTTAAGTGACACTCTGACATCAGAATCAGCCCTTAAGGCTTCCTGGTCTGGCTGAAAAGCTTGTGAGAGCATTTCAGGCATGGAATGCCAAGACACTGTGGAAAAAAAATGTTCTACATGAAGGATGTCTGTGAGACCCCAGCAGAAAGAAGTGGCCATTAAAGAAGAATGTACTTTTCTCTAGAGAGTGAAAAGAACTTTCACTTTGCTTACGGCCTTCTCCAAATACTGACA
Organism: Oryctolagus cuniculus; assembly: GCF_964237555.1. NCBI lineage: Eukaryota > Metazoa > Chordata > Mammalia > Lagomorpha > Leporidae > Oryctolagus > Oryctolagus cuniculus. The sequence continues at coordinate 99,229,959 of NC_091432.1, forward strand.
GTTTGTGGACTCAAAAGGCTTCCATAGCCTAGGCAGCTCATGTCAAGAGCCTCAGGTGGTCATTGACGTCGTACATAAGAGTGTTAATTTTTAAATTAGCCACAGGAGTCACTGTGCACTAACTCCCCACAAAGGACCTCTGTCTTCAATGAGTTGTATTATGAGAGTTTATGTAAAAGTAGTTCTCAGTGTGTGTGTGTGTGTGTAAATTGCTGAAATCTTTACTTAGTACAGAGTTGGTCTTCTGTGTACAAAGTTAACTGAAAATGAATCTTAATGGAGAATGGGACTGGGAAAAGGAGAGGGAGGAGGATGAGGCATGGGAGTGTGGGTAGGAGGGTAGGTATGGTGGGAAAAATAACTATACTCCTAAAGTGGTAGTTATGAAAATCTATTCCTTAAAAAATAAATTTAAAAAAAAGAAAAGAACCATGTAAATATACAAAATGCCCTGACAAAAACAGCACAGTGCTATTAGACGGGGGGAGGGAAGTGGTAAGAGGGAAGTCAATTAATTATTGACATCCAACTATTTCTATATTAGTAAGCAAAATAAATGGAAAAATACATATTAAAATGTTATCAGAGATTCTCTTTAAGATACAGGATGATCCTCCGCTCTTCTCCTTTTAGACTTTTCTACATTTTTGAAATCTTACGACTTTCTGCAAACAGCTTTCCTTTGGAAATCAAGAGGAAAAAACACAATAACTACTGAAATAAAAAGATTATCTACACATGAATGGAGAAGCTGATGCTAAAATATCACATACTACTACATGCATTCATTGCTTCAAGATTATATACACACTCAAAATAACAAGAAAAACAAAACATTAAAAAAACCCTACTGGAAATGTCAAAACTTGAAAATATACAAAATTCTGGAATACACCAAAATTTCAACAGAGTTGCCTCCAGAGGTATATACTATGGAGGCTGCCTAACAATCTATTTAAACTTTCTCACAATAATAGAATGCTATTTCCAAATTAAACAAATACATATTTAAGTTTTAGATACTTTTATTTTACATTCATTACATCAGTAAAAATATGCTATATTAAGTTTACAAAATAGTGCAAAGCAGGAAATTAATTCAGCAGCATAAGAATCTGAAATTTAATATCATTTCAATTGAAAAATGCTTTGGAGTACAAAACAAAGTTAAAGCCACTTAATTTTTCATGTAACTCCAAAAATAGTATATATCTCCTTAATACAGATACTCACCCCATATCTTTCAGCTACAATGTCCTCCAGATTTTTATTTTGTTTCTCAGCCTGTTCCTTCATTCTCTGGTAAGATTTCCTTAGCCAGCTTAATCCACCATCTTCTACTCCTGAAACTAAATTCCAATAATAAATGCTAGTTAGTTACATTATAATGTGGCTATCGTAGAATATTTATTTTATGATGACTTCTAAAAATATAAAATTAAATGTTTTCCTTAAACAAAAATCACAAGCACATGCAAAATCCAACATATATATGAGTGCCTATAAATGTAAGGTATAGAGATTTGCCCTATTAAGGAAAAGATAAAAATATTGTCAAGAAAAGTGAGTCTAAGAGGATGAGGAGAAATGATTAAGATAATTAAAATAAATAGAATATGTGAGAAATACTATATCAAGATATAAAACATTACAGAAAATGAGAAAAGTTAGGAATTACTTCTAACTGGGAAGTCAGGGAAAATTCCACATACCAAGCTCAAGAAAATTACCCAGATTAAAATAGAATAAAGATACATGTATCAAGAGGGAAAAGGTACCTCAGATGCAGTACAAACAATAAAGGAGCTGTAGAAGAGAATGCTGAAATATATATTTTATATATATATATATATATACTTTAACTGTGATCACTATTAAGATTTAAATACCTTTAATACTTTATTAAGCTGTTTGTATTTCTTTCTGTACATGCTATACTTCATGTGTAAAATGGAAATCTAATCAATTGTTCGAATGAAAATTCTGTTCCTTAAATTCTTTGTCCCAAAATAAGATGGATTTAAGATCACTCCAGCTTTAAAATTAACAAAAATGCACACACAGGCCCCCAATGGACATGCAGATGAACATCCATAAAAGAATAATCATTCAAAATAATTCCAGCCTGGAAGTAACCCAGGAAATGCCCACTCTAGGAAAAAGGGATACACAGATGGTGATTCATCTGTAAAATACACTACAGCAAGGACAATGTACTGTGGATGAATCCCAAAATGTGTACAACAGCCAGAAGCAAGGATATAACAGATTTTTAGTGCTAAAAATCAGAATAATTGTTACCCTTCTGGTAAGATAGTGACTACAAAGTCCAGAAAGCTATTTCTCAGAAGACACGCTGATACAGAAATAAAATAAAATAAGTATCAGAAGATTAAGATTTTGCTCTTGTTGCTACTACTAAATAGCTGCAAGATGTGAAGCAAGTCATTGACTTCTTTGGACTTTTATTTCATCTCTACACTAAGGCAGCTAGAAATAACTACCTTTGAAAGTCCTTCCAAGTCAAAGACTAACAGAAAGCCAAAAAAATAAAGAATGGAAAAACTCAACAGGAAGAGTAAAATCATCAAAACAACAAAATATATAACAAGAAGTTCTACTAAGCACATGGTAAGAAACAGTCTTCTACTGAAGAATCTAGAGTAACTAACCCTGGACTGTCCTCTGATAATACAGGTAGTAAAAGTCTAGATCACAAAATTAGCCCTATGTAGTACTGGGTCACTGAGCTAACGTATTGCTTTTGCACTTTTAGGTTTCTACAAATAAGATTTCAAAAAGAAATTTGAATAACTACAGTTCCTATTATATAACCCAGCAGAGATATCTCTGTCTATGCTAAAAGGCCAAAGAGAAATTATAATTCTCAGTAACTTTAGTAAAGCTGCTCAATAAAAATTATAAAAAAGCCTTTAAAGAGGCTCTAGGGACATATACACATAAAATATAAAAGAATTTAACAAACAGCCAAAAATATGAAGTATATGTAAGAAGCAGGAAAATATTCTACTAAAAACTAAAATAAAAATATGTTATATTTCATAATACTACCTGAATTAAAATTAAACTTTCCTTTAAATTTCAAAACAACACCTAATGAGTATACAAACACTCTTTAAAAATATCTTATGTAAGCTTATATACCACTTAAGTATTTTGTCTCCATCTGCTGGAAAATAACAGCATTCTCTTAAGATCAATACAAATTTTGTGAATGCAGGCAAAGTAGGAATGTATTTGCAGATACGAACCTACATCTTTAATGTTTACACGTTACTTTTTCTCTTTTAAAAAAGTTATTTATTTATTTGAAAGGCAGAGAGTCACAGAGAGGCAGAGAGAGAGAGAAAGGTGTCCATCCACTGGTTCACTCCCCAAATGGCCACAATGGCCAGAGCTGGGCCGATTGAAGCCAGGAGCCAAGAGCTTCTTCATGGTTTCCCATGTGGGTGCAGGGGCCCAAGGACTTCGACCATCTTCTACTGCTTTCCCAGGCCTTAGCAGAGATCTGGATCAGAAGTGGAACAGCTGGGACTCGAAATGGCACCCATATGAGATGCCAGCACTGCAGGTGGTGGCTTTACCCAGTATACCACAGCACCAGCCCCTACAGATTATTTTCATAAAATTTCACAGAATTAATACTTTTCACATTACGTTACAGAATGTAATACAATGAATGCTTTTCCACATACTCACAAAATCACACTTAGTGTTATCCATTTAAAACAGAAACTCAGGAGCTGGCATTGTAGCATACTGAGTAAAGCCACTGCCTGCAAGGCCACCATCCCATGTGGTTCATGTTTTGGGTGCTCTACTTCTAATCCAGCTACCTGGCCTGAGAATGCAGCAGAAGATGGCCCACAAACTTGGGCCCCTGCCACTCACGTGAGAGAGCCAAAAGAAGCTCTTGGCTCTTGACTTCACCCTGGCCCAGTCCCAGTCTTTGCAACCATCAGAGTCTTTGCAGCCTCTTTCAGAGGATGAAGATTCTCTCTCTCTCTGCCTCTCTGTCTCTCCTTCTCTGACTGTAATTCTTTCAAATTAATAAATAAATCTTTAAATAAATAAATAAATCAGAAACAAGTGTTAACATTCTCAATTATAAAAATATGTATTTAATCAACCTGCTCCCAAATATCCCAAATATATCACAATTAAAATAATCTTTCTAAGTACCAACAATTTAAATAAGGCTTCCAAAGACTGCAAATATTTTATCAATGCTTTGTCATATGTAAACTCAGGTCATTCTCCTACGAATATCAGGGTACAAGAAATGCCTCTGTGTCTGCAGTCAAAATTTAGAGATACCTTTAGTAACCGATGACACACCACAGTCTTCTGGTGGAAGGCCTGTTCCACCATCCTTCCAGTATGGATTCAATTCTCTTTCCAGGAGTTTGGACTAGAACAAAACATTTTCAGAAGTCAAAATTGTAAAATAAACCCAATAACAAAAAAATTTATGAATAATGAATCTGAGACCCAGCTGACAACAGCAACCTCAGAAAAATCATTTTAGAACTCCAGACACTTTTCTGTACTCGCAGGAAATAATATCTAAATTCACATTCATTATTTTTACTAAATGCCTACATGTCTCAGAATTGTGACAGAAGTAGAAGATGTAACATCAACAACCCTGTATCAACCCTTGCTAATGCAAGGGAAATAATAAAAAAAAAAAAACTGATATCTGAAGATAGAAATAGAAAAAGCTAGAGCAGTGCAAAGAATTCAAACCTCTCTCACAATGAAAGATCAAAGACTTCCTCCTAGTAGAAGTAATATGTGCAATCTTAGACCCAATGAGAAATTAGCTAAATTTTTTTTTTGGCAGGTTAGTGGACAGAGAAGGTATAAGGATGCTCCAGAAAGAATGAAGCCTCAGACAAAGAGAAAGCAAAGCACTTTCAGGGAACCGAAAGTAATTCAGATTGGCTATCACTTCAAGTCTAAGGTGTGACAAGAGAGTAGGTTTGTAAATAATCAGGGATGAGGCCAAATGAGCCATTCTAAACTGCTGTTGGGGTTAATATGCTGTCAGCAATGATGACTCATGTATCCACAAACTGACAAAACAAAAAGAACATTCAAAGTACGAAAGATAGGCTAAAGTAGGAGCCAGAGTTGTGATGTAGTGGGTAAAGCCATTCCTCTCCCTCTTCTCTCTCTCTCTCAAATAAATAAAAAGACAAGTGATCTTCTCTTTTTTCAGCAAACTCAAAACAAAAATTATGTCACTTATGTCTTACTGACACAACTGAACAAAACTAGAAACCAATAACAAAAGAAACTATAGAAATTTAGGAATTATACAAAGTGAAAAATACGCTTTTGAATATAATGAAGCATTAAAGAAATCAAAAGGAAAATTTAAATATTCCTTGAAACAAACAAAAATAAAAAAACAGCATTCCAAATCCTATGACATATACAAAAGTAGCACCAAGAGAGAAGATTTTAGCAATAAGTGCCCACACAAGAAAAATGTGAAGATTTCAAATAAATGACCTGACGATGAACCTCAAAGATCCAGAAAAGCAAAAACAAACTAAAGTTAGGAGAGGACAGAGAGATGGATGGATAGATTAGCACAAAAATAAATTAAATAGAGTCAAAAAATCAACAAATCAATGAAAGAAAGAATTGGCCTTTTGAAAAAATAAAATTAAGAAACATCTAGCAAAACTAACAAAAAACACACAGAAGAGAGAGAGAGAGAGAGGAACTCAGATGTATAAAATCAAGCTGAAAGATGAGATATTAAGAGTGAGCATCTGATCTACCAGTAAAGACATCAGTTAGGACACCGGGATCCCATATTAGAGCTTGTGGGTTCACTCCAGCTCCTGATTCCAGCTTCCTGCTAATGCAAAATTCTGGGAAGAGCAGTGATGACTCCAGTGTTTGGGTTCATGATACCCAAATGAGAGATCTGAACTCGGAGAGATCTGGATCAAGACAGACTTGCATAAGTTTATTAGTTCCCAGCTGACAGACCACTGGCCATTACATGCACTTTGGGAGTGGGCCAGCAGTTGGGATCTTTCTTTTCCTCTCTTCCCCCACTTTCCTTTCAAATAAATAATAAAGGGAAAAAAAAGCTGGGATATTACTATTGGTACTTCAGAAAATACAAAGGATCATTAAGGACTACTATGAACCAGATATCAACAAATTGGAAAGCCTCTGAGAAATGGATGAATTTCTGAACACATACAACCTACCAATATTGAACCATGAAGACACTGAAAATATGAACAGATCAATAATGAATGAGACTGAATCACTGACAAAAAAGCAGACCAACAAAGAGAAGTCCAAAACAAGAAAGATTAGCTGCTGACTTTCTAACTTTTAAAATCCAAAACCAATTAGGTAAGAGAAAGAAATAAAAGTCGGGGCCGGCACCATGGCACAGCAGGTTAAAGCGCTGGCTTGAAGCGCCGGCATCCCATATGGGCACTGGTTCTAGTCCCGGCTGCTCCTCTTCCAATCCAGCTCTCTGCTATAGCCTAGGATAGCAGTGGAGGATGGCCCACGTTCTGGGGCCCCTGCACCCACATGGGAGACCTTGAAGAAGCTCCTGACTCCTGGCTTCAGATCGGTACAGCTCCAGCCATTGCGGCCATCTGGGGAGTGAACCAGCAGATGGAAGACCTCTCTCTCTGTCTCTCTCTCTGTAACTCTGTTTTTTCAAATAAATAAAAATCTTTAAAAAAAAAAAAAAAGAAAAAGAAATAAAAGCCATACAAGTAGGAAAGGAAGAAGTCAAATAATCCCTATTTGCTGGTGACATTAATCTACATATACAAAAACCTAGACTTCAAAAAAAGACTACTAAAATTGATAAAAAAAATTCATTAAAGTTTTGGGATACAAAATAAACACATGAAAATCAGCATTTCTATACACCAATAACAAACTTTCTGAGAGAGAAATTCTAAGAGTAATCACATTCACAACAGCTATAGAAATAAAATACATTTACAATGATGTAAATGACCTCTATAATGAAAATGACAGAACATTCAAGAAAGAAATTGAAGGAAACACACAAAAAATGGAAACACTTCTCACAGATTGAAAAAATTAGTATTGGGGCCAGCGTAGTAGCACAGCAGGTAAAGTCGCCACCTCCAATGCCATCATACCATATGGGAACCTGTTCAAGCTTTGGTTGCGTATTTCAGACTTCATAGTGAGCTTCAGGCACAATGCCATCCCAGGTTCTCCCAAGAGACCACACAGACTCTTCTTCCCACTCTGTTCATGAGGTCTCATGCTTCCAGGGCGACCCTGGACATCAGTAGGCAAATGTGCATTGATCTCAGTAGGCTCTGATCCCTACTTTTCCTGTCAAGGGACAGGGAGTGCTAGAAAGCCAGAAGCCAAGAGTTTCTTCTGGGTCTTCCACGTGGGTACAGGGGCCCAAGGACTTGGGCCATCTTCTACTTTTTTCCCAGGCCATAGCAGAGAGCTGGATTGGAAGTGGAGCGGCTGGGTCTCTAACTGGCACCCAAATGGGGGGCCAGCACTGCAGCCAGTGGTTTTACCCGCTATGCCACAATGCCAGCCCCTAAATAAATTTTTTTAAAAATGAGTATTATTAACATGTTCATACTACCAAGTATGTGTAAGTGTTTTACAGATTCAATGCAATCCCCATGAAAATACAATGACATTCACCATAGAACTAGGAAAAAACAACTGTAAAATTCATATGAAAGCGCAAAAGATGCTGAATAGTCAAAGAAATTCTGAACAAAAAGAACAAACCTGAAAGCATCACAATACCTGATTTCAAGATATATTACAAAGCTACCATAACAAAACAGTAAGGGACCTGTCACCCTACACAAAAAAATCAACTCAAAATGGGTAAAACATCTAATTGTACAACCTGAAACTATGAAACTACTATAAGAAAACATATATGAAACACATCAAGACATTGGTATAAGCAGTGACTTTTAGATAAGATCCCAAAAGCACAACACAAGCAAAAATAGACAAGTGAGATTATATCAAAGTAAGAAGCTTTTGCACAACAAAATGCAGAGTGAAAAGACAACTTACATGATAGGAGAAAATATCTGCAAACTACTCATCTGCTAAGGGATTAATATCCAGAATATACAAAGAATTTAAAAAAATACACAATTCTGTGCACTTACTCCTCATGTAGGATCTCTGTCCTTAATGTGATGTACATTGAGATTTAATGCTATAACAAGTACTCAAACAGTATATTTCACTTTGTGTTTCTATGGGGGTGCAAACTATTGAAATCTTTACTTAATGTATACTAAACTGATCTTCTGTAAAAAAAAAAAAAAAGAAAAGGAATTATCAATTCCCAACTTGACTCTCACTGGGATTAAACATGACAATAGGTCTGATCTGATTTCATCATCATTTAAAAAAAAAATCATCTATTATTTTTCACTTTATGTTTCTGTGTGGGAGCAAACTGTTGAAATCTTTACTTAATGTATGCTAAACTGATCTTCTGTAGATAAAGAGAATCGAAAATGAATTTTGATGTGAATGGAAGGGGAGAGGGAGTGGGAAAGGGGAGGGTTGCGGGTGGGAGGGACGTTATGGGGGGGAAGCCATTGTACTCCATAAGCTGTACTTTGGAAATTTATATTCATTAAATAAAAGTTAAAAAAAATACACAATCCAGTTAACAAATGGGCAAAGGACAGATACTTCTCAAAAAAGAAACATAAATGGGTTACAATATATGAAAAAATGTTCAATACCATTAGCCAACAAGGAAATATAAATCAAAACCACAATGAGTTACCATTTCACTCTAGTTAGAATAGCTATTATCAAACTAACAAATGCTGGTGAGGTTGTGGGAAAAGAGGAACTCTTATGCATTACTGGTAGGAATGCAAATTAGTACAAGCCATTATAGTCTACAGTATGGAGGCTCCTCAAGAAACCAAAAATGGATCTATCATGTAACTCAGCTATCCCACTTCTAGATATATACTTGAAGTACATGAAAAAAGCATATGAAAAAGAAAACCTACACTCTCATATTCACTGCAGTACTATTCCCAAAAGTCAAGTTATGAAATCAATGTATGCATTCATTGTTTAATGAGTGGATAAACAAAATGTGGCAAAATACAAAATGGAATACTATTTAGCCATAAGAAAGAATGAAACCTGACATCCGCAGCAAAATGGATGGAACTGGAAATCATTATATGTATATTAAATGAAATAAGCTATATACAGAACAACAAATATCACATGTTTTCTCCCATAGGTGGAAGTGAAAAAAATCAGTCTATCTGTACTTAGAATATCGAGTACTAGAGATTGGAAAGGTTAAGGGGAGAGGAGATAGAGGAAGGTTGGATAACAGGTACTAAAACAGAATTAACTAATTCAAACACTCCATAGCATAGTAGGGTGTGTGAATGTGTTCACAATAATAGACTTAACATCCTGTACAAAGAACTGGGAGATAGTGGGTGGTAGGTTCCAAATACGAACTAAAAATAAGAAAGGCTAGCTGCCTGGTTTAATTGGTTTATACTGTGTATATATGTTAAAATATTACAGAGTACCTCATAAAAATATATAAGTATTACATCTAAATCAAAAATTTTAAAACAAAAAAAAAAAATTTTCAGTGGTAGACATTTGGCTTAGCTGTTAAGACACTAGTTGAGATGCCTGCATCCTATAGTAGAGTACATGGGTTCCACACCCACATCTAGTTCCTGACTCCAACCTCCTGCTAATGCAGACTCTGGGATGTAGCGGTAATGGCTCAAGTAATTAGTTTCTGCCACACACATGGGAGACCTGAATGGAGCTCCTAGCTCCCAGCTGGGCCTATTCCTGCCCCTCTCTCCAAATATTGTGGGCATCGGGTCGTGAACCAGTGAATTAGAGTTCTACATCTGCATCTTCTCCATCTCTCTTTGTGCCTCCCTGCCTCTCAAACAAAGATATAAATACATACATAAAATACATACAATAAAATAAAATACAATACATAAATACATAAAATACAATACATAAAATAAATTTTTAAGACCACATAGTTAACACAAACTCAAGCCATAAAGCCTTATGAATCCCAGCTATAAATCACCACAATTTTTGGAGCTTTTTTTATATTCTCTGGGGAGGCTTTCCCCTTCGTACAAGTTGCCTGTTAAGATAGGTAACTGCATTCAAATGGGTTTTATCCAAGTTCACCCTTTCACTGAGAGTATATCACCTGTGGAGTTCAAGATTTTTACAAGTTTATCAGTCAGATTTTCCCGTCTTGCAGAGGTACTCGCATTTATAGTCTACCCTCAAGCATCCATTAAAATCAAAATTCTATACTGCCAAGATCATGTACCAGCTTCAGCATTTTTCTGGATTCATGTTGTCCATTTTTTCCCAATTTTTGGCCACTAAAGGTTTTCCATTGTTTTCTTTACCAGCAAAATGACACTAAACCAATCATTATTTTATACTTTATCCAGAATTTTTTGGTGCCTCCCATGGGAACAATTTCATAGTTTTCATCTCAGCATATGCACAAAATATAAGTTGAAACAATTTGTCTTTTAATTCAATGATCATAAACTAAACTCAGTTTTCACTCAACTACATATGCTCCAGTCCTATAAATCTAGTATACCTTTAAACTGACTTCCTAGAGGAAATTCATTTTAAAAAATTTTAAATCAGGGGCCAGCATTTTGGCGTAGCTGGTAAAGTCACTGTCTGCAACATCAGCATCCCATGTGGCTACCAGTTTGTGTCCCAGTTGTTCCATTTCCAATCTAGTTCTCTGCTATAGCCTGGGAAAGCACTTGGGCCCCTGCCCACCCACATGGGACACACAGATGAAGCTCCTTGCTCCTGGTTTGGCCGGGCCCAGCTCTGTCCAATGCACCCAACTGTGGAATTAAACAGTGGATAGAAAATCTGTCTCTATCCCTCTCTCTCTAAACCTAAATTTATTTATAAATAAATAAATGAACCTTTGGGGCCAGCACTGTGGCACAGTAGGCTAAGCCTCTGTCTACAGTGTCCGCATCCCATATGGGGGATGGTTCATGTCCCGGCTGTTCCTCTTCCAATCTAGGTCTCTGCGTATAGCCTGGGAAAGTAATGGAAAATGGCCCAAGTGCTTTGGCCCCTACACCCATGTGCAAGACCCAGAAGAGACTCCTGGCTCCTGGTTTTGGATTGCCCCAGTTCCAGCCATTGCAGCCATTTGAGGAGTGAACAAGCAGATGGAAGACCTTTCTCTCTGTCTCTCACTCTGTCTGCAACTCTGCCCCTCAAATAAATAAATAAATAAAATCTTAAAAAAAAAAAACTCTCTGTAAGTGAAGAGTTAGAAAAAAGCAGAGGAAACTCTACCCTAAATGGAGCAATACAGTGGAGGGCGAGGATGCCCACAATTTAGGACCCCACCAGCCGAGAGCCTCCAAACTAGCATTGAAGAGTAAGGTGGGACCAGACTACAGCAGCCCAGGCCACTGGAAAAAGGCTACAGAAAGAGCCTAGAGGGAATCTGGCTTGGAGCCTCATGGGAGATAGTATACCCGCCAAACTAGAGGAGAAAAAACAAAGTGAGGGGCACTTTTTCTCTCTCCTGGATCATCCTGCAAAAGCATCCTGTAACAAGCTGACAGAGAGCAGGCACCATTTTGGACATACAAAACAGCTGTACCAGCTAGTGTCCGCACCCAGCAACCAGCCAAGCAGTGATTCCTAAGTCTGGTGGGGAGAACACGCAGGGGGCTGGGGGCTCATGACTGTGGGAGGCTTGTGTGCCAGGGCTGTAAACACAGTAAGTCTGTGTGGGAGGATGCAGGGTGTGGCTAGGACTTTGAGCAGGCAATGTGGGAGGCCCCACATTATCAGGGCTTCCTGGTTACCTGGTGAAGGGCATTTCTGGGGATCTGAGCTTACACTGAGGACTGCACAGATCCTTCGTGGCAGAGCAGATGATTAATATACTCATTGCAGCTAGTGTCCAGGCACTGGTCTCCTTTGAGGAGAGGAGCTCAGCTGAGGCTACACCAACAGACAAGAAGAAACCTCTCCTCATGTTAAAAAAGAAGAAAAAAAGAAAAAGGAGATTTACTGCCAAACCTGGGTAAGTTACCTCAGATACGCCCTTCACCCTGGAGCACTGAAGAGAGCTCCCTGGCAATACCCAACACATGACTCCAGGTATTCCCTGAAAGCAGACACTGCACTAATCCACTCAGACATAGTCCAAAGATAAAAGCCACCACAGTGAAAAAAAAATATAAGAAGAAGAAGAAACCAATGAGTATCTCCACAAATGCTGAATAACATATGTACTAGTTCAAGAAACAAGAATAAGAAAGATAACATGATACAGCCAAAAGAACACAACACTTCAATAGTAGATTGTGAAGATGATAAGACTGAAGAAATGCCTGAAATGGAATTCAAAAAATTGATCAAAGGATTACTTAGAAGTAATCAAAAGCAAATGCATGAATTAATGATATCCATACATAACATGAAAGAAAATTTCTCCCACGAAATTGAGATCTTAAAGAGAAATCAAAATGAAATCGTGGAAATGAAGAATTCAAGAGAACAATTGAAAAATAAAGTAGAAAGCCTTGACAACAAAATCAGTGAAGCAGCAGAAAGAATATCCTACTTAGAAGACAAGCACAGGAAATTATGTAGTCATACCAAACACAAGAAAATATTAGAAAACTGAAAAATACTGTTGGGAATCTACAAGATACTATCAAACGACCCAACATACGAGTTCTAGAAGTTCCTGAAGGCATAGAAAGAGAGAAAGGATTAGAAGGCCTTTTTAGTGAAATAATAACAGAAAAATTTCCCCAATTTGGAGAAAAAAACGGATAACCAAGTACAGGAAGCACACAGAACTCCTAATAGACATGAACAGAAAAGATAAAAATGGAAAAATCTTCCATGTTCATGAATTGGAAAAATTAATATCATCAAAATGTACATTCTTCCAAAAGCAATTTACAGATTCAGTGTGATACCAATCAAAATATCAAAGACATTCTTCTCAGATATAGAAAAAAATGATGCTGAAATTCATATGGAAACACAGGAGACCTCGAATAATTAGTCTCATACAACAAAAACAAAGCCAGAGGCATCACAATACCAGATTAAAGACATACTACAGGGCAATTATAATCAAAACATCCTGGTACTAGTACAAAAACAGCTGGACAGACCAATGGAGCAGAATAGAAACACCAGAAATAAATCCAAGCATCTACAACGAACTTATATTTGACCAAGGAGCTAAAATCAATCATTACAGCAAGGACAGTCTCTTCAACAAATGGTGCTGGGAAAAGTAGATTTCCATATGCAAAAGTAAGAAGTAGGATCTTTACCTTACACCTTACACAAAAATCTATTCAAAATGGATTAAAGACCTAAATCTACGACCTGATACCATCAAATTATTAGAGAACATTTGGGAAATTCTGCAAGACATTGGCAAAGGCAAAAAGTTCTTGGGAAAAAAAACAGAGGCACAGGCAATCAAAGCTAAAATTCACAAATGGGATTTACATCAAATCGAGAAGTTTCTCTATGGTCAAACACTCAGCAAAGTGAAGAGGCAACCAACAGAATGGGAAAAAACATTTGCAAACTATGCAACAGATAAAGGATTAATAACCAGAATCTACAAAGAGATCAAGAAACTCCACAACAACAAAACAAACAACCCAGTGAAGAAAGGGGCAAAGGACTTACACAGACACTCTTCAAAAGAGGAAATCCAAATGGCCAACAGACACACGAAAAAATGTTCAGGATCACTAGCCATCAGGGAAATGCAAATCAAAACCACAATGAGGTTTCACCTTATCCCAGTTAAAATGGCTCACATACAGAAATCAATAAACAACAAATGCTAGCGAGGATGTGGGGAAAAAGAGACACTAACCCACTGTTGGTGGGAATGTAAGCTGGTAAAACCACTATGGACGTCATTTTGGACATACCTCAGAAATCTGAATACAGACTGTCGCTCCCCCTCTTCGTGGAGGAACGACACTAAACCCTGCCTAGGCTTCCTATCCGAGTCACGGCACCATTATGTCGCTCCCCGTCTTCGTGGAGGAACGACACAGGACCCTGCGCTGTTCTTTCGTCTGCTCGGCCCTCCCCGGGTTTGCTGCTGGTTCTTCCCGGGTTGGCTACCGACCCTTCCACCTCCGTGGAAGGGCGGTTCCCCCTGGCCACTTTCCCCACTTCCGCGGGGGAGCGGCACACCGCCGGCCGGCTCTCTCGGGGGCTGCACAGGTGTTCCTTCAGATGTTCCCCTTAGATGTTCCTGGTGCATGTTGTCTCTCTCCTCCTTTATAGTCCTCTTCCACCAATCCCAACTCTGCTACCCACACGCCGAGTACGCTGCTCTCCTCCAATCAGGAGCGGGTCCTACAGTTTATTGGTTGAACTGGATGCAGCTGTGTAGAAGCTGTTTCTCCCTTCTCAGCGCCATATTGTGGGAGAGCAGATGCATAGAATAAGTCTTAATTCCAGTAACTTAGTCTAGTCCGAGTTGCTCCCCACACAGACCTACTATATGACCCAGCCATCTCACGCCTAGGAATTTACCCAAGGGAAATGAAATCAGCAAATAAAAGACTTAGCTGCACCCCCATGTTTACTGCAGCTCAATTCACAATAGCTAAGACATAGAATCAACCTGAATGCCCATCAACTGAACACTGAATAAAGAAATTACAGGATATGTACTCTATGGAATACTACATAGCAGTAAAAAAAAAAAATGAAATCTAGTCATTTGCAACAAAATGGATGAATCTGGAAAATGTAATACTTAGTGAAGTAAGTCAGCCCCAAAGGGAAAAATACCATCTGTTCTACCGATCTGTGATAACCAATAAAGCACCTAAAAGGAAATCTGTAGAAGTGAAATTGACACTTTGAGAAGCAAAGACTTGAACAGACCTTCTTTTTTTTTTTTTTTTTTTTCATAATGGAGAACAGGACTGCAAATGGGAGAGGGAGGTGGTGGTGGTATGGGAGTCAGGGTGGGAGGGCAGATATGGTGGGAAGAATCACTATATTCCTGAAGTTGTACTATGAAATTTATACTCAATAAATAGAAGGTTTCTTTGGAAAAAAAAATCCTCTGTGCTAAAACTAGTTACAGTGAATTTTAACAATAAATAAATAAATAAACCTTTAAAAAAACTTAAATTACATTTCATAAATGTTCTCACTAATTTTATTAAACACCATAAAAGATAAAAAACATTTTACAATTAATATTACACTTATAGAAATCAGAAATGCTGTTACCAATTTGTGGCAAATTGCAAAGTTAAAACATTTTAAATATTCTCTTACATGCTCAAGCGCTTGGGTTTTCTCCTGTTCTATTTTCCTTTGAGTTTCCTTTTCAGCTTTAAGTGATGATGATGACACAGTTTTGACAGTCATAAAATCAACAGTCATCCACTCATCCCTCTGTCAAAAAAGAAAGCCAATTCAATCATCAGAACTCATTAAGACCAAGGATTTTGGAGACACTCAAAGTTGGATCAAATTCTACATAGCTGCAAAACTTCAAGCAAGTTTCTCAAAATTTCTGTCTTAGTCTTTCCCCTATAAAATGGGATAAATCTGTATCTTTCAGGGTTGTTTTAAAGGGAAAACAAGGTAATAGATACATAGGATAGGATCTACAATGACTGACACAAAACAAGCAATTAAACACTAGTTTCTTATCACCTTTATCCTTCATCTGTGACTAACAATGGGCAAATTCCATTCTTCCTTAGGCATATAAGCTATAACCCAAATTTTGTAAAGTATTCACTTGTAATTATGACTAAGAAGATTAAGGCATGACATAAAGAGAAAGAAAACCTGACTGAACTCTACTCCTTTAGCAGTAATAGTATAAGGCTGCACACAGATGAGGGGAAAGTGTCACTTCCCCATCAACAAGAAGCAGGGAAATCCTCCTAAGGACTAGAACAGAAACCAGCACGCACTGAGCAGGAGAGCAGACTAAGGCTCAGCAAATACCTTGCTTGCGAAAATTATTCTTAGAGTTTATTGTTTTCAAAGACCAATTTTTCTCCTAAAGAAATCACATATTTCTAGTCTTGCAAGTTGATAGGTACTTCCTTATCTAAAATCAAGTTGCTTGCTTACCTGAGTAACTTTACTGTCATCTTCTTTTTCTGACTTTTCACCTTTCACTTTCCAGGCCTTTTCCTGGTGAGAAGTCTGGGGTGGAACAGCTTCAACCCACTCCTCTTCAGAGCTCTAAGAAAATTTAACACGTAAGTGCAATTCTGAAATTTGCATACTTTCATATTAAATTTATAGACTTAGTGATATAAACTGAGCTTCCTAAAAATAATAATAATAAATGAAATTATTGGGGATGGAATTGTACCATGTCAGGTAAAGCTGCTGCCTGCAATGCCAGCATTCCCAATGGGTACCAGCTCAAGTCCCAGCTGCTTCATTTCTGATCCATGGCTCCCTGCAATGCACCTGGGAAAGCAGTGAAAGATCATCAAAGTGCTTGGGCCCCTGCACCCATTTGAGAGACCTGGAAGAAGCTCCTGGCTCCTATCTGTCTCAGCCCTGATTACTGTAGCCATCTGGGGCCTCTGATGGAAGCGCTCTCTCACACTCGCTATCTCTCTCTCTCGCCCTCTCAAATAAATAAAATAAATATTTTTTTTAAAATATTTGATTTATTTACATGAGAGGCAGAGTTACAGAGAGATGGACAGACAGAGAGAAAAGTCTTCTATCCGCTGGTTCACTCCCCAAATGACCAGAATGGCTGGAGCTGGACTGATCTGAAGCCAGGAGCCAGGAGCTTCTTTGGGATCTCCTACGTGAGTGCAGGGGCCCAAGCACTTGGGCCATCTTCCACTGTTTTCCCAGGCCATAAGCAGGAAGCTGGATCAGAAGAGGAACAATAGTGAAACAAACCGGCACCATTTTGGGATGCTGGTTCCATAGGCAGAGACTTAGCCTACAATGCCACAATGCCAGCCCCTAAAATAAATTAAAAAAAAAAAAAATTTACACATATTTCCAACAAAATGACATCAAAAATTTGAAAGAAAATGCAAACCCACTATTTTGAATTAAGCTCACAAAGCACAACAAATTATTTCTCCTTTCTTATCAGCTATATTATCAAGTCAAAGGAAAGTACAAAAAAAAGAACTGCTGGGTAGAAAACTCACTTCAGCGCAAAGCTTTAGTTCCTACCAACGTCAAGTGGAGCCTCACATTTTTGCCTCACTAGAAGAGGAGAAATGGCCCCCGGCTAAACCCAAGTTTGCTGTTTACACCTAAGTTTCAAATTTTGAGATTTCCCTGGATCTAAAAATGCAGAGATATTGGGTAAACTGGCTGATAAGGCATTTTGCTTACCGTGTTTACATAACAGATAAGTATCAAATCAACAAAGAAGTCTAAATTCAACATCCCCACAAAAAAATCAGCCAAACGAGGAGCTGTTTTTTTGAAAAAATAAACAAAATTGACACCCCATTGGCCCAACTAACTAAAAAAAGAGGAGAAAAGACCCAAATCAATAAAATCAGAGATGAAAAAGGAAATGTAACAACAGACACTACAGAAATAAAAAGAATCATCAGAAATTACTACAAGGACTTGTATGCCAGCAAACAGGGAAAACTATCAGAAATGGATAGATTCCTGGACACATGCAACCTACCTAAATTGAACCGGGAAGACATCGAAAACCTAAACAGACCCATAACTGAGACAGAAATTGAAACAGTAATAAAGGCCCTCCCAACAAAGAAAAGCCCAGGACCAGATGGATTCACTGCTGAATTCTACCAGACATTTAAAGAAGAACTAACTCCAATTCTTCTCAAACTATTCAGAATAATCGAAAAAGAGGGAATACTCCCAAATTCCTTCTATGAAGCCAGCATCACCTTAATTCCTAAGCCGGAAAAAGATGCATCATTGAGAGAGAATTACAGACCAATATCCCTGATGAACATAGATGCAAAATTCCTCAATAAAATTCTGGCCAATAGAATGCAACAACACATCAGGAAAATCATCCACCCAGACCAAGTGGGATTTATCCCTGGTATGCAGATATGGTACAATGTTCGCAAAACAATCAACGTGATATACCACATTAACAGACTGCAAAAGAAAAACCATGTGATTATCTCAATAGCTGCAGAGAAAGCATTTGATAAAATACAACAACCTTTCATGATGAAAACTCTAAGCAAACTGGGTATGGAAGGAACATTCCTCAATACAGTCAAAGCAATTTATGAAAAACCCACGGCCAACATCCTATTGAATGGGGAAAAGTTGGAAGCATTTCCACTGAGATCTGGTACCAGACAGGGATGCCCACTCTCACCACTGCTATTCAACATAGCTCTGGAAGTTTTAGCCAAAGCTATTACGCAAGAAAAAGAAATTAAAGGGATACAAATTGAGAAGGAAGTAGTCATATTTTCCTCTTTGCAGATGATATGATTCTTTATTTAGGGGACCCAAAGAACTCTACTAAGAGACTATTGGAACTCATAGAAGAGTTTGGCAAAGTAGCAGGGTATAAAATCAATGCACAAAAATCAACAGCCTTTGTATACACAGACAATGCCATGGCTGAGGAAGAACTTCTAAGATCAATCCCATTCACAATAGCTACAAAAACAATCAAATACCTTGGAATAAACTTAACCAAGGACGTTAAAGATCTCTACGATGAGAATTACAAAATCTTAAAGAAAGAAATAGAAGAGGATACCAAAAAATGGAAAAATCTTCCATGCTCATGGATTGGAAGAATAAACATCATTAAAATGTCCATTCTCCCAAAAGCAATTTACAGATTCAATGAAATACCAAACAAAATACCGAAGACATTCTTCTCAGATCTGGAAAAAATGATGCTGAAATTCATATGGAGGCACAGGAGACCTCGAATAGCTAAAGCAATCTTGTACAACAAAAACAAAGCTGGAGGCATCACAATACCAGATTTCAGGACATACTACAGGGCAGTTGTAATCAAAACAGCATGGTACTGGTACAGAAACAGATGGATAGACCAATGGAACAGAATTGAAACACCAGAAATCAATCCAAACATCTACAGCCAACTTATATTTGATCAAGGATCCAAAACCAATCCCTGGAGTAAGGACGGTCTATTCAATAAATGGTACTGGGAAATTGGATTTCCATGTGCAGAATCATGAAGCAAGACCCCTACCTTTCACCTTACACAAAAATTCACTCAACATGGATTAAAGACTTAAATCTACGACCTGACACCATCAAATTATTAGAGAGCATTGGAGAAACCCTGCAAGACATAGGTACCGGCAAAGACTTCCTAGAAAAGACCCCGGAGGTGCAGTCAGTCAAAGCCAAAATTAACTATTGGGATTGCATCAAATTGAGAAGTTTCTGTACTGCAAAAGAAACAGTCAGGAAAGTGAAGAGGCAACCAACAGAATGGGAAAAAATATTTGCAAACTACTCAACAGATAAAGGGTTGATAACCAGAATCTACAAAGAAATCAAGGAACTCCACAACAACAAAAGAAACAATCCACTTAAGAGATGGGCCAAGGACCTCAATAGACATTTTTCAAAAGAGGAAATCCAAATGGCCAACAGACACATGAAAAAATGTTCAGGATCACTAGCAATCAGGGAAATGCAAATCAAAACCACAATGGGGTTTCACCTCACCCCGGTTAGAATGGCTCACATTCAGAAATCTACCAACAATAGATGTTGGCAAGGATGTGGGGAAAAAGGGACACTAACCCACTGTTGGTGGGAATGCAAACTGGTTAAGCCAGACACTAGTCTTGTTTATGTGATCCCTTTGACACTTAATCCTATCATTATGATCAATTATGAACTGAAACTGATCACTTTGACTAGTAGGATGGCATCAGTACATGCCACCTTGATGGGACTGAATTGTAATCCCTTGGCACGTTAGAACAATTAATTGTAAAATTCACATGGAAGCACAAAAGACACTCAATAGGCTAAGCAATTCTGAACAAAATGAACAAAGCTGGACTCACCACCATACCTGATTTGCAGACATACTATAGCACTTTTGTAAATAAAACAGCATGGTATTGGCATAAAAATGAATTAATAAATCAAAGGAATAGAACACAGATCCCAAAAATGATTCCATGCTTCTACAGCCAACTGATTCTCTATAAAGATGTCAACAACATACACTGAAGAAATGATAGCCTCTTTAATAAATAGTGCTGGGAAAACTAGATATCCATGTGCAGAAAACACTCTCCCTTCACCACTCCACGCCATGCAAACAAAAGCCAACTCAAAATAGATCAAAGATCTAACTATACATCTTGAAACTATGAAACTACTAGAAGAAAACATTGGGGAGACACTTTAAGACACTGGCATAGGCAATACCTTTCTGTATTAGACCCCAAAATCAAAGACAACAAAAGCAAAACTTGGGTTATATGAAAGTTAAAAGCAAAGGAAACTTCAAGTTCACAAAGGAACCACCTCATTTCTCTTATTTGTACACATTTTCACAACTTCCCTCCTAGCTCAGAAGAGAGAGTACACCTACTGCTGATCAAAGCTAACCCTTTCCCCTTGGAACAAATCTATCATTTTCCTCCGTATTAGTTATCTTTCCCTAAAAATATTTTTTCAAAAAGATCTCCCAACAACCTAACTTACCTAGCTATTCTAACTCACTGTCCTTCCTTTCCTTCATTGATAGCACAAATTTCTTTGCATTCTCCAATCCTCTTCAATGTGGTATGAACATAGGCACTTATTCAAACAACTCTGTCTTAGGCATACACACACACACACACACATACCCTTCATATACATATGTATGTATATACAGATAGATAGATATGTGCGTGTACCTATTGTACATTGAACAAAATATATACAGAAGTACTTTAAAAAGTTCATTAAAATGGAATTAAAAGATAAGTTAACTTTGGTGCAAATGTTTTTAAATCCATCCATCTGAGGGGTCCTCAAAAATTCCATGGAAATGTGCAGTAAAAACACATTATATATGGCTTTCAAATATTTTTGAACCAAAATAAATTCATATTTTAATTCCATTTTTTCATAAACTTTTTACAGTACTCTCATATATCTATTTCCAGGATAGAAGGGGAAAAGAATGTGTCTCTAATAAGAGGAAGAAAAGTGCCTTTAATCAAACCAACATAAATGTTTAAACAGCCTGGCAGGTTTGGGGACTCTCAAGCTCTCATCCTTGCATATATCCCAGGGAGTTTTCTTTTCTTTTTTTTTTTTTTTTTTAATGATTTATTTATTTTTACTTGAAAGTCAGAGTCACACAGAGAGAGGAGAGGCAGAGAGAGAGAGAAAGAGGTCTTCCATCCGATGGTTCACTCCCCAGTTGGCCACAACGACCGGATCTGTGCCAATCTAAAGCCAGGAGCCAGGAGCCTCTTCCTGGTCTCCCACAAGGGTGCAAGGGCCCAAGGACTTGGGCCATCCTCTACTGCTTTCTCAGGCCACAGCAGAGAGCTGCATCGGAAAAGGAGCAGCCAGGACCAGAACTGGTGCCCATATGGGATGCCGGCACTTCATGCCAAGGCGTTAACCCAATGCAGCACAGCGCCGGCCCAGGGAGCTTTCTAAACGTGACCAAAATAACTAACTTTGTATGTGTATGGATTTGAGAAAGGATCACTTCCTTTTAGCAGATTTTCAAAGGAGTCAACAACCCAAAGCCACAATTCTGGAAATAGTGTCTCTATTTCCTTTTCACTTACAAGGTTAACTACCTCCCTTTGCTCTAAGTTATGTTCAAAATTTTTTTCTGTAAGCTTAATATTTCTACCATTATAAAATAAGCTGGCTAGTCTGAGATTATCCATTTATATTTCTCATCATGAACTAATATACTAAATTTTCATATAAGATAGGCTTTCAAAGCCAATCACCACCTGAAGATCCTGAGAACTGTAGAACTCTCAGCATATTTACTACATCCGAATTTCTGTACTAAGAGACTTAACCAAATTGTAGCATGGCTTCTAGAAATATAAGACAGTTTTCCTTGGTTGATCCTATCCTTCAAGTGAAATGCCTGCCTGGGAAAGCTCAATACTGCCAAAAAATCTACTATTCGTTTGTGCCAATGTTTGATGGTAAGTCCCCAAACCCCTCTTTTTAGGAATTTGAATAAAAAGGGGTTATGAAAATGGTATCACTTAAAGGACCTTTCTCAAGGACCTAAGAACTATCCCACTGAAATCCAATCATCAGGAAAGATAGAGCCTGTTTCCCAGTATCTGTGAGAGGAAAGAATCCTAACTTCAAAAACTGCCAGTTGGGACCAGTGCTGTGGCACAGTGGGTTAAAGACCCAATCTGCAGCGCTGGCATCCCATATGGGTGCTGGTGGAGTCCTGGCTACTCTAGTTCCGATCCAACTCCTTGCCAATACACTGGTAAAGCAGCAGAGGATGACCTAAGTGCTTGGGTCCCTGCACCCATGTGGGAGACCCAGAAGAAACTTCTGGCTCTTGGCGTCAGATTGGTCATCTCCAGCCATTGTGGCCATTTGCAGAGTGAACCAGTGGATAGAAGACCTCTCTCTCTCTCCCTCTCTCTCTCTAACTCTTTCAAATAAATAAAATAAATCTTAAAAAAAAAAAAATTACCAGCTAGCAAACACAATTGGCCTAATCAAATTTACACTGTCCAACCCTTTGGAATTATCCACTTTTGTTGTTGTATTGAGCCCTTGCTCTCCACATTTCCTTATTTTCCCTTTCAAATGCCCAAACATCTCTGTACAAGTTGAAATTGAGCTCAGCAATTTCCTCTGCTATTTGTAATTACTGACTAAAATCTACTTTCAAAAGTTTAACTAATACCCAGCTATGTTTCCCTTTAACAACATGCTGGCAAAAACTTAGTTTCTGAAACTATGTGGTCCATATTGTAGATTATGGCAATTCAACTTGGAAGAAAACCCTATGAAGATCATACATGGCAGACCATTTATCCCTAAATATCTCTAGCTTGTCACTCGATAAGCACAACCTCTGTTCCCTGAAAACATACACAAAGGATTTGGCCTACTTTATTTTCCTAAGTCTTCTCATCCTGAACCAGCTAGAGACACAGCTAACTAAGCACTCTCATCCTTTGGCCCCCAAAGGTAAATATATAAACACATCCTATTTCAAAGCCTGAGATGTTATTATCTATGAAAAGACCAAACAAAGGTAACAGACTCTTAAGTCTCTTTTCCCTTATGTTTATAATACCTCTCTTTCCTGCTTTTCCTTCTAATTTTCCAACACACAGCCTTCTTTACTTCCTTTTTTGGCTCTCCAGTGCTAGTTTTCACCTTTAGTTTCCCTAAGTATTTAATCCATTCTAATGGCTCCAACTAGCAATGTTTCCCAAATCATATTCCTGTTTTCTGTTTTTTGGAATCCAAGGTTCACATTTTCAATATTTTCTGGCCTTCTCCAAGTCCACGTCTCCCAGACATTTTCGTGTCATACTTTCTTAAGGTCTTCATATGCTTTAAGTTTCAATACACAATTCCTTCAAAAAAACTTTCTGACAAATAGCTGCTTTAGTTAATTTTAGTATATACTTACAGATGAACTATCAGATGACTCCTTGCTCTTCTCATATTTCTCTTTCTTGCTCTTTTTTTTCTTCTCTTTCTTTACTTTTTTTGAATGCTTGTCTTTTTTTTTCTTTCTCTTCACAGAGTGTTCCTATAAATAATTATTTTCAACAGGTTAAAAAAGCAACCTAGTTTTATCTTCCTTAAAAGGAACCATTTTTAGAGAAAAAAAATTTATGTTCCAAAAGCTTTATAAATCTTTCATGAGAGGAACAATATCACCAAATAAATAAAATATTCCAAGAAGCTTTAAGATATTTTCTATAGTGGCCAGGGTTGTGGCACAGCAGGTTAAGCCAGATCCTGTGACTGGCATCCCACATTAGAAGGCCAGGTGGAATCCCAGCTCTCTTGCTTCCAGTCCACCTCCCTGCTAATGCACCTGGGAAGGCAGTCAATGATGGCCCAAATGGTTAGACTCCTGACACCCACCTGTGTAGAAGACCCATTAGAGTTCCTGGCTGATGGCTTCAGCCAAGCTCAATCCTGGATGTTGCAGCCATTTGGGGAGTAAACCAGTGTATAGAGACAGATCACTCAATCTCTCCTTGATACTCTGCTTTTCAAATAAATAAATACATAAATCTTCCTTTAAAATACCTTCAATAGCATATGTACTACTCACAAACCATATGACTAAGAATTTTTAAAGATTTGTTTATTTATTTGAAAGGCAGAGTTACTGAGAGGCAGATATAGAGAATCGTCCATCCACTGGTTCACTCCCTAGATGGCCACAACAGTCAGGACTGGGCCAGGCCTAAGCCAGGAGCCAGGAGCTTTTTCCAGGTCTCCCACATGGGTGCGGGGACCTAAGGACTTCGGCCATCTTCCTCTGCTATCCCAGGCTCATTAGCAGGGAGCTGGATAGGAAGTGAGCAGCCAAGACTTAAACCAGTGCCCATATGGGATGTCAGCACCACAAGTAGCAGCTTTACCTACCACGCCACAGCACCAGCCCCATAGCTAAGATTTTTTAACAGAAAAATTATAAGGAAAAGTTTGGTTTTAATTTATTTTTATATTCATGTGTCATACAGATATAATCAAACATATAGGCATACATCTACACACACAGAGTAACTTTCAATGGTACAAAAAAAACTCATACAACATTATGAGGTCATAAAAAACATAACAAGATAGCTTGAATTAAAATTGTTGGAAGAGGCTGGGGAGGAGGAATGAGAAAGGAAGAGATATTAATAAAAGGGTATAAAGTTTCAGTTAGACTGAAAGAATACTTTTTAGTGACCTATCATATTTCATGGTGACTACAGTTAATAACAATCTATAGTATATTTCAAAATTGCTATAAGAATAGATTTTAACATTCTCACCACAAAACAATAGTAAATTGGAAAGGTAATGTATATGTTGTTTCATTCAATCTTTCTAAAACATATAATGTAAATAAAGTCATTATAGTATGCCCCACAAACATGCACAATTATTTGTCACATAAAGAATAAAATAATGTAGGAGAGATCAGCGCTGTTCCCAGCAGGTTAACTAGCCACCTGCTTCAGCCAGGTTTTGGCCTGGCCAAGCCCTGGTTGTGGCAGCCATTTGAGGAGTAAAGCAGCAGATAAAAGATCTCTCGCTCTCTGTTTCCCCTTCTCTCTCCATAACTCTTTCAAATAAATAAATAAATCCTAAAAAAAAAAAAAAAATTGTAGGAAAAAAAAACAAAGCTTGAGACCTAGAAAAATAAATAAAGGTACAAAGGTTAAAATGCATAATTTCTTTTTTTTAAAGATTTATTTATTTATTTGAAGGTATGAACTACACACAGAGAGAGGAGAGGCAGGGAGAGAGAGAGAGGTCTTCCATCTGATGGTTCACTCCGCAGATGGCCACAACGGCCAGAGCTGTGCCAATCCGAAGCCAGGAACCAGGAGCTTCTTCTGGGTCTCCCACACGAGTGCAGGGGTCCAAGGATTTGGGCCATCTTCCACTGCTTTCCCAGGCCATAGCAGAGAGCTGGATCGGAAGAAGAGCAGCCGGGACTAGAACCGGTACCCATATAGGATGCCAGCGCTACAAGCCAGGGTGTTAACCCGCTGCACCACAGCACCAGCCCCCAAGATGCACAATTTCTTAAATCCACAAACTTGCCACAAGTGAGCCAGAAATTTGGAGTTAAAACTGCTACCAGCCAACTCTAGGAACAAAAATCTTTCAATGTCATAATATCCAAAATACTACACATTACTTCTACCTAAGCAATAAAACTATCCAGTAGTGCCAACTCTGTTATATTCATTCTGTAACTTACAAAAATTTCTATAAAATTTTTCTTCCAATGTTAACTTAAATAATAAGTGCAAAAAAAGACAAAAGACAGTACTGACCTTTGAGAATTGTTCAATTCGTTCATTTACATCCGGTAGCATCCATGTATCCTCACCCCGAAGTCGTTTAAGTTCTTTACGCCTTTCTTCCTTTTCAAAGTTAGCTTTAGCCTACAACAAGAAAGACAACTGGCAACTGACCTGATTCCTTTTAACAAAAAAAAAAGAAAAGAAAAGCAAATTTATCGCAGTTTACAAACCCCACTCCTGCCAAAAACTACTTAAAACACCAAAGAGAGAAGCAAGAAGAATGCTTTTTATTCATGTACCTTACATATGCTAAAATCAAGGAACCATACCAACCTTAGTCCAAGACTAATCACCCACTCTTCTTTAAAAATTGTCCTTTTTCACTTAAAGGTAATTGAATGGTCTGTTCCTTGCCCGGAATTTGCTTCCACCAGGGTAGTCAGCCATAAAAAAGTATGAACTCCTGTCTTTCACAAGAAAATGGATACAACTGGAAACCACTATGCTTAGTGAAATAAGCCAGTCCCAAAAAGACAAATATCATGTTTTCTCCGACATGTGATAGTTAATATAGAACACAAAAAAATTATAGGAATAAAACAGACAGCTGTGACTTGATTGTTGTTTTCAGCCCTTGTTTATACTCCTATGGAACTGGAGTCTTTACACTTCTTACCTGTTGAATATTATGGTTAGTGGTGCATTAAGCCTATGATAACAGAGTAGACTGAACTTATGCTTTTGCAAAAATTAACTAATAAAAGGAAGGAAGGAGAGGGACTAAGGGAGGGAAGTATATTTATCTTAGAACTATATCTAGGGGCTGGGGCTGTGGCGTTAACAGGTAAAGCCACCGCCTGTAGTACCAGCATCCCTTATGGGCGTCAGTTCAAGTCCTGGCTGCTCCACTTCCGATCCAGCTCTCTGCTATGGCCTGGGAAAGCAGTAGAAGATGGCCCAAGTCCTAGGGCCCCTACACCCATTTGGGAGACCCAGAGGAAGCTCCTGGTTCCTGGCTTCAGATCGGCACAGCTCCGGCCGTTGCAGCCAATTGGGGAGTGAACCAGCGGATGGAAAGACCTCTCTCTCTGCCTCTCCTTTTGTGTGTAACTCTGACATTCAAATAAATAAATAAATCTTTAAAAAAAAAAAAAAAAAGAACTGTATCTATGAAATACATGAAATCTGTTCTCTTTATATTAATTATATATATATGTGTGTGTGTGTGTGTGTGTGTATATATATATATATATATATATATATATAAAGATTTCAAAAACAAAACAGACCTTCTCCATATTACCAATTTCCAGTGAACTGAGTTCCTAATTAAGGATAGAATCTTGGGATCCATTCTGGGCTCTTCCCTCTCTCAGATCTCCCTACTACTACTAAGACTTGGAATCCCTTTTCCCTTTACCATCTTCACAGCTACTGCTTTAGACTTCTGTTAACAGGAGATACTGGGGCTGGCGCTGTGGGGTAGCAGGTAAGGCCACCACCTGCAGTGCTGGCATCCCATATGGGCGCCAGTTCCAGCTCTCTGCTATGGCCTGGGAAAGCAGTAGAAGGTGGTCCAAATCCCTGGGCCCCTGCTCCTGCGTGGGAAACCTGGAGGAGGCTCCTAGCTCCTGGCTCCTGGTTTTGGAATGGCGCAGCTCCAGCCATCTGTTGTGGCCATTGGGGAGTGAACCAGTGGATGGAAGATCTCTCTCTCTGCCTCTGCCTCTCCTTCTCCTTCTCTCTGTGTGTAGCTCTGCCTTTCAAATAAAATAAAAAAAAATAAAACAGTAGATAAACCTCCACACCTTCAATATGCAATGCCTACAGCCCAATACCCAGTCCTCCACAATGTTTCTGCAACAATTATCTTTCTTTTTTAAAAAAAGTGACTATATTACTAATTGTATTCATTCTTCAACAACAGTTGAATAAAAGAAGCTATTACTAAGAGGTTGTTTCTGTCGGTATTCTTCCGCCAAACTCCAAAGCTGAGTTTAGTCCACAAATTCTATTTTTACCTCTACTATAAAACTGATCACATCTTACAAACCAAAAACTGCTTGAAATACTAAACAGACAAGACTGAAAAATACTTTCTCTTTCTCTGAAATCAGAGAACAAAACCTCGTCCAAAATTAACCACTCACTCTTCCCCCTTTAAAAACCTAGCTGTTGTCATTAACCCTTCTCCCTCCTGCCTCCTCTACCTCTTCTCTACTGGCTCCTTATTTGCATGTAACATTTTTAAAACATTCCCATCTTAAAACCAAGATAAATAAATAAAAACTCTCACTGTCCTCGCTGTACCCAAAGTTGCTCCCCAACGACCATTTTTCCCTTCCGTAGCCACACTTCTTACATCTTGAACAGCTTGTCAGGTAACTCAATAGTTGACTTCCCTCTTTATATGTTACGTCTGTGCATCGGAATCTTAATGAGCAATACAATGTTTCTCAATCACTATGAGAAGCTAAATTTTCTGAGTCTCTTGCGTTAATTCTTGTTTGAATCAACAAGAGCTTACAGTAAGTCCGGAATGCACACCAATAGTAAGGAGAATGAAATACCATACAATCAAATACATATTTCATGTGTTCCCGGAAAGAAAAAAAAAAAAAAAAAAAAAAAACAAGCTTGTTTTCATTTCACATACAGCGAAAGAAATGACGAAGGCTGCGAAGCACGTTGGCAGTCATGGACAAGTTGTACCGCACCTCTAAAGTGCGCAGACCAGGTCGCAGAGATAGCAAGAACGGATGACTTAAAAGGTAAGGAAACTTGGAGGAAACAAACAGCTCCATCAGAGAATAAGAAACTGGAAGCTGCCAAATCGTGTAAGGCACAGAGGATACGCACGAGTTTACTGTGTATCTCACTCGGATATAAGGGGAAATACTACAGGGCAGAGGGGAGGGGTGAGAGGGCTAGCCCCCGGAAACCCTTAACTCTCACAATTCGAAATAACTACGAAAGCCCCAAAATTGAGATACCTGGCGCAACACCTCGGCCCTGGCAACCCGGGTCTGCTCTTTTCGCTCTTCGATACTCCTCTCACTTTCAAATCTGCCACTGGCAGCCGCCATAGTTGTTGTCATCGTAAAGCTAGGCAGCCGTCAGGAAATCCCAGTTTACGACAGTCGTAATTTCACACACAAACCCCGACTTCCGACGAGGGGGAGGAGGGAGCGCTACTAAACCAACAGAGCATGCGCAGTTCTGAACCTCGATCGAGATTTTCTGGGCTTGCTCCAACCCGAATATTAAGGAACACTTGCAGATCTGCGGAAGAGTAACTGAGTTTCGTTTGGGGGATTCGGTGTGTACAGGATAACCTCAGTATACGCTTATTTTGCGCCTTTCACTGTATGAATGACTTTCCCACCAATGTTCTCTTAAAATCACTGGAGTAAGTGAGAAGCCCCTAGAGACAAAGTGCCGGTCCTCACTTGTTCTGTGCTGGAGGAATGGTCTAAAGGGAGGCTGGTCAGAAATGCGGTGGAAGGAAAGGAAAGTAGCTTCGATGATTCAGTGTTTTGTTTTGGTGGATGTTTTTAATACATAAAATAATCAAGTGAGTTTTGTGTTGTATTTCACAATTTATCGGTGCTTTTTTTAAAAAAAAAGATTAATTAATTTATTTATTTGAAAGAGTTACACAGAGAGAGGAAAGGCAGAGGGAGAGAGAGAGGTCTTCCATCCGATGGTTCACTCCCCAGATGGCGGAAACGGCCGGAGCTGTGCCGATGCAAAGCCAGGAGCCAGGAGCTTCTTGCCGATCTCCCACGTGAGTGCAAGGGCCCAAAGACTTGGGGCATCTTCTACTTTCCTGGGCCAAAGCAGAGATCAAGATAGGAAGTGGAGCAGCAAGGTCTCAAACCGGCGCCCATGTGGGATGCCAACGCTTCAGGCCAGGGCGTTAACCCACTGTGCCACAGCGTGTTGGTGCTTTTTAAATTGTTATAAATTAACATTGTGGGACAGGCGCTGTGGTATAGCAGGTAAGGCTGGCATCTGCAGTGCTGGCATCCAATGTGCGCACTGGTTCAAGACCCCGCTGCTCCACTTCCACTCCAGCTCTCTACTATGGTCTGGGAAAGCAGTGGAGGATGGCCTGTGTTCTCGGGCCCCTGCACCTGCATGGGAGACCTGGAGGAAGCTCCTGGCTCCTGGCTCCTGGCTTCAGATTGGCACAGCTCCTGCCATTGCAGCCAATTAGGGAGTGAACCATCAATGGAAGACCTCTCTCTCTCTGCCTCTCCTCTCTCTCTCTGTGTAGCTCTGAATTTCAAGTAAATAAATAAATCTTTTTTAAAAAATCTATTGTAACAGATTTCTTTATCCCCTATTTGCTAAGTATTAATATTCAAATCTAAAAAGTTCAGGTTCAATATTTTTATAAAATTTTTATTTTTTAATATTTATTTATTTATTTGAAAGTCAGAGTTACAGAGAAAGAGGGAGAGGCAGAGAGAGAGAGCTTCCATCCACTGGTAAATTCACCAGATGACTGCAATGGCCAAGCAGTGGGCCAGGCCAAAGCCAGGAGCCAAGAGCTTCTTCCAGGTCTCCCACATAGATAGCAGAGGCTCAAGTACTTGGGCTATTTTCTATTTTTTTTCCCTCAGGCCTTTATCAGGTGGCTGGATTAGAAGTGGAACAGTCAGGACATGAACCAGTGCCATATAGGATGCCGGCATCACGGGCAATGGCATGACCTTCTACATCACAACACTGGCCCCTTTATAAAATATTCCTATCAGTTCATATTACATCACCTCTTGAGGCATATTTATAGTTTTTCTGCTTTTCATTATGTGTGGATTCACGGTCAGCCTGAATTGGTCTATTATCAGAATCCCCATCAATCTAATACTTTTACATCCATTATGATCACTGTTAAGTTCCATCATTTCTCCAAGGCTTCTAAAATGTTGGTTTTCAAATTCTACCATTCTCTATGCATTCATTAGATGGAATTATTCGATAAAGAATTATCCTTCTTCAACCGTTTGGTACCCTGAAATATAAGCCATATGAAACAGATGGCATAAATGTTATTTTATTTCTCTTTAGGAATCCTCAGAATAAAGAATTCATTCCCTAGCAGTCTGCAACAGTGATCAGTGATTTTGGAACATTATGAATTCACATTGTTTTTTATACAGAGCCATTTCAATCAAGTCATTACTTCTCTTGATTCTCCAAAGAGTCCATCTGCAAGTGGTAGGAACTCCTTCAAATTGGTTGCTGTATGCTTTCAACATGACTCTAGTAGCCTTGTAGCTTCCTTGCTTTTTGGAATCAAAATGAGCTTCATCTTTTATATTTGCTACCATATATATGAAATCAGTGATTTTTCAAGGAACCCCCGTTTCTTTTAGTGGAAGCTGATATTTAAATACCACAATGTTGTTACTAGTGGTGCTCATTGTTACAAGGTGGACATTAATCCCAGGCCTTTATAATGAACTCAACCAGAAAATATGTATGTTTAAAAAAGAGAAAAATAATTAATACATACAGTTATTTCCAATTTGAGCAGAAAATTGCAAAGTTTTTACTTATCTAAGAATGCTTATATTTGTGTTATTAAAATTGGGGTCGGCCTGTGGTTAGTGGGCTAAACCTCTGCCTGCAGCACTGGCATTCCACATGGGTGCTGATTCTAGTCCCTGCTGCTCCTCTTCCGATCCAGCTCTCTGCTCTGGCCTGGGAAGGCAGTAGAAGATGGCCCAAGTGCTTGGGCCACTGCACCCACATGGGAGACTCTCAAGAAGCTCCTGGTGTCAGATCGGCCCAGCTCCAGCCATTGCAGCCATCTGGGGAGTGATTCAGCAGGTAGAAGACCTTTTTCTCTGTCTCTCCATCTGTCTGTCTATAACTCTCTCAAATAAATAAATAAATAAATAAATAAATAAATTTGGTTCTTAATACCAACAAAATTACTTGTGTTATCCTTATATCTATGTATTCTTTAAGACAGCATCAATACTGTAAAAGGCAAATAATGCTATTTTTCTTTATTTTTGTTTATTTTTCTTCTTCTGGGGCAGGAATTAGGGCACAGCAGGCTAAGCTGTCGCTTGAGATACCTGCACCCTACATTGCCATGGCTAGAACCAAGTCCTGCATCCACAAGCCAGGGCAGGAAGACATTAGACACCATTCCAAGGATTTGGGTTACAGACACTCATGTGGGAAACTGGATGGAATTCCTGGCTTCAGGCCCCAGAAATTTCAGGCATTTGGGGAGTGAGTCAACAGGTGAAAGATCACTCTCCCTCACCCTTTCTGTCTGCTTCTCCCTCTTCCCTCTCTTTCTCACCCACTCTTTTTGTCACTTTGCCTTTCAAATAAACAAATCCTTTTAAAAATATAGATCTCACCAATAATACACAAGAAAACTCATATTTTAGGGAAGAATGTTAGCCCTAACAGTTAAGACACTAGTTGGGATACTCACATCCCTTTTGGATTGTCTGGCTAACAAGTACCCTGGGAGGCAGCAGACTATTGCTCAAGTAGGTGGAAGACCTGATTGAGCTTCAGGCTCCTGGCTTCAACATGGCCCAGACCTGACTGTTGTAGACATTTGGGGAGTGAACCAGCAGATAGAGGATCTCTGTCTCTCTGTCTTTTAAATAAAATGAAAATAACAAATACTTAATGTGTACTATGAGGAATGATTAAATTATCTAGTGACATCATTTTGTTGGGTATTTGACTAAATACTTTCCATATACTTTCTCCCTTCTTCTATTTTTAATTGTATGACATCTAGATTATGACAGCCTATAATAATTCCATACCATTCTGTCACCTTATCTCCATCACTTAGTTTTAGTTCTACTGTTATACATGTTCAGTGTTGACTGCCAGTCCTCATACCAAAGCTTTTCCCATCTTTTATTAAGCATGGGAAAGAACTCAGAGGGGCCGGCGCCGCGGCTCACTAGGCTAATCCTCCGCCTTGCGGTGCCGGCACACCGGGTTCTAGTCCCGGTCGGGGCGCCGGATTCTGTCCCGGTTGCCCCTCTTCCAGGCCAGCTCTCTGCTGTGGCCAGGGAGTGCAGTGGAGGATGGCCCGAGTACTTGGGCCCTGCACCCCATGGGAGATCAGGATAAGTACCTGGCTCCTGCCATCGGATCAGCGCGGTGCACCAGCCCGCAGCGCGCTGGCCGCAGTGGCCATTGGAGGGTGAACCAATGGCAAAGGAAGACCTTTCTCTCTGTCTCTCTCTCTCTCACTGTCCACTCTGCCTGTCAAAAATAAAAAAATAAATTAAAAATAAATTAAAAAAAAGAACTCAGAGGAACAATATTCCCCAAATTCTAATAATATTTCAGCAGCCTTGATGTCCAATGGTCAGTTTAGAGGGCTGGAAAACCCTTAGCTAGCAGTTTCTTTTCCTGAGTATCTTCAGTATGTTTTTTCATTATCTTATGGCGTAAAGTGTTGCTGTCAGAAGATCTGATACCAATCTATATGAAAACTGGTTTGAACTGTAGCTGCTCCGCTTCCAATCCAGCTCCCTGTTAATGTGCCTGGGAAAGCAACAGAAGATAGCCCAAGTGCTTGGGTCCCTTCCACCCATGTGGGAAACCTGGATGCAGTTCCAGGCTCCTGGCTTCAGGCTGGCCCAGCCCTGGTCATTGCATCCATTTGGGGGTTAAATCAGCAAATAGCATTCTCTCTCTCTCTCTCTCTCTCTCTCTCTTTTTCCTCCCTCCCTTCCTCCCTCCTTCCCTCCCTCCCTCCTCCCTTTTTCTATCATTCTTTCAAATAAATAAATGAACCATTTAAAATGTTGTATAAGCCATTTCTCTCTCTCTCTCCTTCTGTCTCTGAACATGACATGCAAGGAAAGAAGTCTGGGAGGCAGCTGCACCTGTGTTTCTAGACAAAAAGTCATATATTTTGCAATTCTATTCACTCTGAACTCCATCTTTTAAACTGCAGAGTAGGTTGCTACCAAAAAGAAGAAATGGCCTTTTGGATATTGTCTGATTTGATTCAGTATATTAAGTAGGTGTATACTGCACAGCTGGTGTGTCTCAAGCCAGGGTAATGAGCCAAGGCAGAGTTGATTGGGAGGGCTGCTGCACCTGCTCACCCAGTACAAATGGCATCCAAGACAGCATTCCATGGAATGTTATGTGACCATCCTGGTATAGTTTGCACAGTGACCTTAGATTTCTGTCAGAAGAGCTCTGAAGGTCATTTTATTGTTGAGAAGCTCTTCTACTGAAAAGAGTCAAAGAAAATGGGAACAACAGGATACTAAAGACTAGATTTTGATACCTCGTTCCTTACCTTCCCTGTTTCCCACCCCATCATGAAATGTAGAGGGAAGACTATGCCAGTATTGTTACAGCTGAGGTCAGGGCTAGTAGCCGTGCCCTGACTTATAATGACAAACTGCTTGCATCTGCATTCAACTCACAGGGGCTGCTCTGCCCTCCCCTGCTCCTGTGAAAAGAGATACGCAGACTAATGAGCCGGGCTCCTGCCAGACCCTTACATTGTTCAGTCCCACTTTCACTGAAGATAGCCAAGGTTCAAGGGACAACGAAATCTGGTCTTCCGGTTAGTCACACAGCTGAGCTATGCGTAGAGCGGCACTGCTGCTGTGTCTCCGTGTCTCTCTGGCCTGACCTCCTAACCGCTGCACCTCAGTCACACATGCATTGGTTCCCACCGAGGGCCTTTGTATTTGGTGTTCCTTCTGCTGGGTACTCTTCCATGGCTGGTACTATTTGTCATCCATGTCTCAGATCAGGTGTCCCTGCCTTGAAGCCTTCCCTGATGACAAATAATTTCCCTACCTTGTCACTACTCTGCAATTACTGTGAAACATCACTATATTTTACTTTCGTAAATAAAATATTTACCTGCAGTTATCTTGACTGTTTACTTGCTCACTTGTTTCTTTCCTCCTATGACTCCAGCATCTAGTACATGGGAACTTAACACATTTGTTGAGTGGACAAATTTATCTAAAGAAATTGCACTAATTTAATTATAGTTTTTGGTTTTTTTTGTTTTTTTTTTTTTTTTTTTTTTTTTTTTTTTTTTTTTGACAGGCAGAGTGGACAGTGAGAGAGAGAGAGAGACAGAGAGAAAGGTCTTCCTTTGCCGTTGGTTCACCCTCCAATGGCCACCGCGGCCGGCGCGCTGCGGCCGGCGCACCGCGCTGATCCGATGGCAGGAGCCAGGTACTTATCCTGGTCTCCCATGGGGTGCAGGGCCCAAGCACTTGGGCCATCCTCCACTGCACTCCCTGGCCACAGCAGAGAGCTGGCCTGGAAGAGGGGCAACCGGGACAGAATCCGGCGCCCCGACCGGGACTAGAACCCGGTGTGCCGGCGCCGCAAGGTGGAGGATTAGCCTAGTGAGCCGCGGCGCCGGCCTAATTTAATTATAGTTTGAGATACTCCTTTCCAAGCCTCATTCATTTAGAAGCCATACTAAGTCTTCCAGAAACTAAAAAATTATCACTCCACACAGAATCTCTGAAAATGAGTTTTCTAAAGATTGGCCAGCTTACTAGATAAGAGAATTTGTTTGCAGAGGTCAAATTCTATCATTAATGTGTAAATCAACTGTCAAGCACAATCAAGATTATATGGAAAATTCTCTTCAGCTACCCATAAAATAACGGTATATGGGCTGGAGAAAATAACCATGTACATGTATTATTGTGTACAGACATGAAACTTCACCTGTAGTCTGTATGTCACTGAGGTTGAAACATACATTGTAAGTAGGATAATAACTATATCTCCCAGTTCACCTGAGACAATCTAATTTCCATCTGTTGTCCTGAGGGTAATCAGTCACATCCCTTTTTACTTTTGAAGATGCATCCCAGTTCAGATGATAAACCATGTGACCACTCTACCATTAAGCAAATCTTAATTCTCTTTTTTTAATATTTATTTATTTGAAAGGCAGAGTTACAGAGAGGCAGAGAGAGAGAGGTCTTCCATCCACTAGTTCACTCGGCAAATGGCTGCAACAGCTGGAGCTAAGCAAATCTGAAACCAGGAGCCAGGAGTTCCTCCAGGTCTCTCTCCCACATGGGTGCAGGAGACCAAGGACTTGGGCCATCTTATACTGCTTTCCCAGGCCTTAGCAGAGAGCTGGATGGGAAGTAGAGCAGCCGGGACTCAACCGGCGCCCACATGGAATGCCAGCCAGCACTGCAGGCTGCAGTTTTATGTGCCATGCCACAGTGTCGGCTCCTTAATTCTCTTTCAACATAAGTCTTCCTATTTTTAATTGAAGGTAAAGTTCAAGGAAAAGCCAACAGTCATTTCTCTTAGTTATTTTTTTATTTTTTGACAGGCAGAGGGGACAGTGAGAGAGAGACAGAGAAAGGTCTTCCTTTACCGTTGGTTCACCCTCCAGTGGCCGCTGCAGCCAGCGCACCGCGCTGATCCGAAGCCAGGAGCCAGGTGCTTCCCCTGGTCTCCCATGGGGTGCAGGGCCCAAGCACTTGGGCCATCCTCCACTGCACTCCCAGGCCACAGCAGAGAGCTGACCTGGAAGAGGGGCAACAGGAACAGAATCTGGCGCCCCGACCGGGACTAGAACCCAGTGTGCCGGCGCCGCAGGTGGAGAATTAGTCTATTGAGCTGGGGTGCCGGCCAACCAACAGCCATTTCTAACCATGTGTTAAATAACACAGATTTAGAGGTTCCTGTTTCCCAATAACTACTTTAATAATTTTTAAAATATTCCTTTGTGGAATTTTTCAAATGAGGAGACAGGACACAAGCATGTCCATTCTAAGAGTGCACCACTGGATAGCTATGCACTCCCACTTTTATTTAGAGGGTACACACAATTCCATAAGCCAACAGGCACGTAGGCAAGGTTATCATTTATTTTTTTTAACTTTTATTTAATGAATATAAATTTCCAAAGTACGATTTATAGAACCCGGTGTGCCGGCGCCGCTAGGCGGAGGATTAGCCTAGTGAGCCGCGGCGCCGGCCCTTATTAAGGATTTGGGGAAAGGAATTCGGTCTGGTGGTCTAAGATAGGGATCAGCGCGCATTGTAAATCTTCAGACAGGTCCATTCAAATGCTTGTGCAAGTTTACAAATTCCCAAACACCTCACCAATTAATGTCCATTAGCCCACTGCTGCCTCTGCTGCCACCTTCCTTTGGGGCCAGTGTGCCCATTCGCTGGCCTATTTTGGCAGAGATCAGAAACTGCAGCCAAGCCTCTAATTTCAGGGGGGTGTGCCCCGCAAGAGACAGTTATGCAGCATCATCTACATTCCTTAAGCGGTTTATATAAAATTCAAAAACATACAAAAATTCACATTGCATTTATGGATACATACAAGCATTATGAAACTATAACAACTAGCAAGAGAATGACAAACAAAATTCAGAGTAACAATTACTGGAGAGGGGAGGGCACACAGAGGACTTCTAAAATGCAGGTGTTTGTCTATTTCTTAAGCTGGCTGATGGCGACACAGATATTTACATTTATTATTCCTTATGCCTCACATATACGTGGCTGTGTATTTCTGCAGTATGAAATACTTAATTTTTAAAAAGACTGAAAATGTGAAGGACTTTAAAAACAAAGATGGGCATTTATGTATAGCAATAAAAATAATGTAAAAAAAAAAAAAGGATCCCCCCAATTCCTTATCTTTCATTGTCCTATGGAATCAGTATTAATCTAAAAGGGCCTTAACAAGCAGAGTCTTTAACTGCTTTGACACAAAAATCTGAACATCTGCTTTCCCGGTACTCTAAGTTAGAAAAAAGTAAATAAGCTAGCCATTCATTTCTGATTCTT
The DNA here is from genome assembly GCF_964237555.1 of Oryctolagus cuniculus. Taxonomy (NCBI): domain Eukaryota; kingdom Metazoa; phylum Chordata; class Mammalia; order Lagomorpha; family Leporidae; genus Oryctolagus; species Oryctolagus cuniculus. The sequence goes on from NC_091432.1 coordinate 99,267,902, forward strand.
CATCTCTCATCCATACTTAGATTTTTCTTTAGATGTCTTTGGACTTCTGCTTCGGTCTATCTTTTTACTCCTTTCTCTTCCATAAGAATCAGTTTGGTTCTTGGGTTTGTGACTATACTATAGTGACCACCCCTTTCTCCAGATCAGCTGCGACTTCGGTTCTGAGTTTGGTCTCTCTTTTCACTCCTTTCTCCCAACAGCTTCCTTCTTCTTCAGAGTGACCAAACCTCACCTCTCTGTACAAATCCTGGTTAGTATTTTTGACTGGCATGTAGTCCTCATCTTCTTTCTATTTAAAGCAGTGCCAGGTCTTCCTCTTGTGTTTTTCACTTGTGTGTGAGTGACTTGACTTTGAGTCTTCAGGCTCCTCATCTAGTATTGGATATTTTGCATCTGCTTTGGGTTTTACTTTATCTTTCAGAACCAAATTAGAGTGTTTATCCTCTTCCTTTTCATATGCCTTAAAATCACTTTTTTTTTTTTTTTTGACAGGCAGAGTTAGACAGTGAGAGAGACAAGAGAGAGATCTTCCTTCCGTTGATTCACCCCCCAAAAGGCTGCTACGGCCGGCGCTGCGCCGATCCAAAGCCAGGATCCAGGTGCTTCCTCCTGGTCTCCCATGCAAATGCAGGGGCCCAAGCACTTGGGCCATCCTCTACCGCCTTTCCGGGCCACAGCAGAGAGCTGGACTGGAAGAAGAGAACCGGGACAGAACCGGCGCCCCAACCAGAACTACAACCCAGAGTACTGGCGCCATAGGCGGAGGATTAGCCTAGTAAGCCACGGCGCCAGCCAAAATCACTTTAAAAAAAAAAAAAAAATTCTCTTTCAGTGCTGCATCTTTTCCCGGCTTAGGAATTAAGGTGATGCTGGCTTCATAGAAAGAATTTGGGAGGATTCCCTCTTCTTCAATTGTTCTGAATAGTTTGAGAAGAATTGGAGTTAGTTCTTCTTTAAATGTCTGGTAGAATTCAGCAGTGAATCCATCTGGTCCTGGGCTTTTCTTTGTTGGGAGGGCCTTTATTACTGTTTCAATTTCTGTCTCAGTTATGGGTCTGTTTAGGTTTTCGATGTCTTCCTGGTTCAATTTAGGTAGGTTGCATGTGTCCAGGAATCTATCCATTTCTGATAGGTTTCCCTGTTTGCTGGCATACAAGTCCTTGTAGTAATTTCTGATGATTCTTTTTATTTCTGTGGTGTCTGTTGTTACGTTTCCTTTTTCATCTCTGATTTTATTGATTTGGGTCTTTTCTCTTCTTTTTTTAGTTAGTTGGGCCAATGGGGTGTCAATTTTGTTTATTTTTTCAAAAAACCAGCTCCTCGTTTGGCTGATTTTTTGTAATGTTTTTCTTGATTCAATCCTGTTGATTTCTTCTCTGATTTTAATTATTTCTCTTCTCCTACTAGATTTGGGTCTGGTTTGCTGTAGGTTTTCTAGATCCTTGAGGTGAATAGAAAGCTCATCTATTTGGTGCCTTTCCAATTTCTTGATGTAGGCACCTATTGATATAAACTTTCCTCTTAACACTGCTTTTGCTGTGTCCCATAAGTTTTGGTATGTTGTGCTGTTATCCTCATTTACTTCCAGAAAGTTTTTGATTTCTCTTTTGATTTCTTCTATGACCCATTGTTCATTCAGGAGCATGTTGTTCAATCTCCATGTGTTTGCGTATGCTCTAGGGATTCCTGAGTTGTTCATTTCCAACTTCATTCCTTTATGGTCTGAGAAGCTGCATGGTATGATTCTAATTCTTTTGAATTTGCTGAGACTTGCTTTATGGCCTAGTATGTGGTCAATCCTAGAGAAGGTTCCATGTACTGCTGAGAAGAATGTATAATCTTTAGCTGTAGGATTGAAAGTTCTGTATATATCTGTTAGATCCATTTGGGCTATAGTGTCGTTTAAATCTACTGTATCCTTGTTGATCTTCTGTCCTATTGATCTGTCTATTTCTGAGAGTGGAGTATTGAAGTCCCCCAGTACTATTGTATTGGGGTCTAAGTCTCCCTTTAAGTCCATTAACAAATCTTTTAGATAAACCGGTGCCCTGTAGTTAGGTGCATATACATTGATAATTGTTATATCTTCCTGTTGAATTGATCCCTTAATCATTATGTAGTGTCCCTCTTTGTCTCTCTTAATGGTTTTTGTGGTAAAGTTTATGGTGTCTGATATTAAGATGGCTACGCCTGCTCTTTTTTCATTTCTGTTGGCATGGTATATCTTTTTCCAGCCTTTCACTTTCAGTCTGTATGGATCTTTGTTGGAAAGATGTGTTTCTTGTAAGCAGCAAATAGATGGGTTTTGTTTTTTAACCCAATCAGCCAAACGGTGTCTTTTAACTGGACAGTTCAGGCCATTCACGTTCAATGTGACTAATGATAAGTGGTAACTTTGCCCTGCCATTTGCCAAAGATAAGTTCTAATATATGCTTTGAATTCCCTGTGATCTTTTGCTGTGAGCTTTCCTTCCTTGGTTTCCTTCCTTTACCTTCTTTCATATTGATGACCGTGTTTCTTTGTTTCTGTGTGTAACACATCTTTAAGCATCTTTTGTAGGGCTGGACGAGTGGCAACAAATTCTTTCAATTTCTGTTTGTTATGAAAAGTCTTTATTTCACCTTCATTCACAAATGATAGCTTTGCAGGATATAATATTCTGGGCTGGCAGTTGTTCTCTCTTAGTACCTGGGCTATATCTTGCCATTCCCTCCTAGCTTGTAGAGTTTCTGATGAGAAGTCAGCTGTGAGTCTGATTGGAGATCCTCTGAGAGTAATCTGACGTTTCTCTCTTGCACATTTTAGGATCTTTTCTTTATGTTTCACTGTGGAGAGTTTAATTACAACGTGCCGTGGTGAGGGTCTCTTTTGGTCGTGTTTATTAGGGGTTCTGTGAGCTTCCTGTACTAGGATTTCTCTGTCCTTCTCCAAACCTGGGAAATTTTCTGCTAATATCTCACTAAAAAGGCCTTCTAATCCTTTCTCCCTCTCCATGCCTTCAGGAACTCCTAGAACCCGAATGTTGGGTTTTTTAATAGTATCCTGAAGATTCCCGACAATATGTTTCAGATTTCTAATTTCCTCTTCTTTTCTTTGGTCTGACTGTATCCTTTCCTGTTCTCTGTCTTCTAAGTCCGAAATTCTCTCTTCTGCTTCTCCTATTCTGTTTGTAAGGCTCTCTATTGTGTTTTTCATTTGATCTATTGAATTCTTCACTTCAGTCACTATCCCAGTTTCCTGTTGTACTAGTTGTTTCGTTTCATTTTGATTCCTCCTTAATATTTCATTTTCACGAGAGAGATTTTCTATCTTGTCCATTAAGGATTTCTGTAGTTCAAGAATTTGTTTTTGAGAACTTCTTAATGTTCTTATCAATTTTTTGAGATCTGCTTCTTGCATTTCTTCTATGTCATCATCCTCATAATCTTGAATTGGGGTGTCTTTTTCATTTGAGGGCTTCATGGTGACTTCCTTGTTTTTATTACCTTGGTTTTTGCGTTTGTTATTTGTCATATTGGAGATATTTGGTTTCTTCACTGTGGTGCTTTTTCTTGTTATACTATGACTCTAGATTAAGTGGACTATCTGTTTTTGATGGAGCCTTAGGGCTTGAGATGGGTGTGGCCTGAGAGCTCTGTTTGGTGTGCCAAAGGTGACACTCCCAGGTTAGGCGTGGTAAACCTCTCTCTCTCTCTCTCTCTTTTTTTTGATTCAAAAGGGAAGTTATTCTGCACAGCTGAACAAAGTTGGAGGTAGTTAGCAGGCAAATGATATACCCAAGGAGCCAGGGATCAGAAGCTCTTTCCCAAGGACCACACAGGGAATCTGTTCGGCCCTTAGAGTGGGCTCAAATTCTCCTTCAGTCTCCCACTGGGTTGCCAAAGTTACGGAATTGTAGCGTCTCTGGAGAGTGCTCACGTGAATTCCGTGAGTTCTCTCCCCCACCGTCTCTTTTTTCACAGTCTCAGTTCAGTAGCACCATAAATTTACTAAGTCCTAATCTCCTGTTAATTCGCCCCACCCAGAGTCAGGTTTTACTGCTAGGCTCAGGGCCGGTGCAGACCTGAGGTCGCTCTGCTTATGACGTATGTCCAAGATGGCGCCTGCTCTTTGTCTTGCTCGCCCTTGAGAGGTGAGCGGAGAGAGAGAAACCCGTGTCCATACCAGTCACCTTTTTTTTTTCCCTCTCTCTCTCTTCCAGTTAGCTTGGTGAAGTCCCCCCCGCCCCGGGGGTCGTTCCCTCTAGTCTCCTCTCTCCGCTTGCCTGCCGGTGTCTCGGGTTATTGAGGTTCGGCTCACCTCGCGTTCCAGCGCTGGTGTGTTGAGTCTGCCGCTGATGTCCCGAACTGTGGGCTCCCACGCTCTCCACGCAGGTCTGCTCCCCTTCCAGCGCCGATGTGTGGACTCGGAGCCCTGGACTTCCCAAGTCTCCCTGCTGTTGCACTCCCCTTCGAGCACTTGCGCGCAGACCCTGCAGCTTGCGCAGCTCAGTCCCGCGGCTCGGCTTCCGCGGCTCAGTCCCGCGGCTCGGTCCTGCGGTTCGGCTTTCGCGCGCGGTGGGCGACCTTGTTCTCCCAGTAGGTCCTCCGATTCACGCCCACTGGATCCAGAAGAGTTGTGTCTGCAATATTTTCCTGGTTCTTTTTTCTGAGGCTACCGTAACTCCCCTTTTATTAAACTAAATTTTCCCGGACTATCGGTGCGCGCCCTCACTATTCCGCCATCTTGGCTCCGCCCCCCCTCCCAAATTCTTTCTATGAAGCCAGCATCACCTTAATTCCTAAGCCGGGAAAAGATGCAGCACTGAAAGAGAATTACAGACCAATATCCCTGATGAACATAGATGCAAAAATCCTCAATAAAATTCTCGCCAATAGAATGCAACAACACATCAGAAAGATCATCCACCCAGACCAAGTGGGATTTATCCCTGGTATTCGGGGATGGTTTAATGTGCGCAAGACAATCAATGTGATACACCACATTAACAGACTGCAGAAGAAAAACCATATGATTCTCTCAATAGATGCCGAGAAAGCATTTGATAAAATTCAACACCCGTTCATGATGAAAACTCTAAGCAAACTGGGTTTGGAAGGAACATTCCTCAATACAATCAAAGCAATCTATGAAAAACCCACAGCCAACATCCTATTGAATGGGGAAAAGTTGGAAGCATTTCCACTGAGATCTGGGACCAGACAGGGATGTCCACTCTCACCACTGCTATTCAATATAGTTCTGGAGGTTCTAGCCAGAGCTATTAGGCAAGAAAAAGAAATTAAAGGGATACAAATTGGGAAGGAAGAACTCAAACTATCCCTCTTTGCAGATGACATGATTCTTTATTTAGGGGACCCAAAGAACTCTACCAAGAGACTATTGGAACTCATAGAAGAGTTTGGCAAAGTAGCAGGGTATAAAATCAATGCACAAAAATCAACAGCCTTTGTATACACAGACAATGCCATGGCTGAGGAAGAAATTCTAGGATCAATCCCATTCACAATAGCTACAAAAACAATCAAATACCTTGGAATAAACTTAACCAAGGACGTTAAAGATCTCTACGATGAAAATTACAAAACCTTAAAGAAAGAAATAGAAGAGGATACCAAGAAATGGAAAAATCTTCCATGCTCATGGTTTGGAAGAATCAATATCATCAAAATGTCCATTCTCCCAAAAGCAATTTATAGATTCAATGCAATACCAATCAAGATACCGAAGACCTTCTTCTCAGATCTAGAAAAAATGGTGCTGAAATTCATATGGAGGCACAAGAGACCTCGAATAGCTAAAGCAATCTTGTACAACAAAAACAAAGCCGGAGGCATCACAATACCAGATTTCAGGACATACTACAGGGCAGTTGTAATCAAAACAGCATGGTACTGGTACAGAAACAGAAGGATAGACCAATGGAACAGAATTGAAATACCAGAAATCAACCCAAACATCTACAGCCAACTTATATTTGATCAAGGATCTAAAACTAATTCCTTGAGCAAGGACAGTCTATTCAATAAATGGTGCTGGGAAAATTGGATTTCCACGTGCAGAAGCATGAAGCAAGACCCCTACCTTACACCTTACACAAAAATCCACTCAACATGGATTAAAGACCTAAATCTACGACCTGACACCATCAAGTTACTAGAGAACATTGGAGAAACCCTTCAAGATATTGGCACAGGCAAAGAATTTCTGGAAAAGACCCGGGAGGCACAGGCAGTCAAAGCCAAAATTAACTATTGGGATTGCATCAAATTGAGAAGTTTCTGTACTGCAAAAGAAACAGTCAGGAGAGTGAAGAGACAACCGTCAGAAAGGGAAAAAATATTTGCAAACTATGCAACAGATAAAGGGTTAATAACCAGAATCTACAAAGAGATCAAGAAACTCCACAAAAACAAAACCAACAACCCAATTAAGAGATGGGCCAAGGACCTCAATAGACATTTTTCAAAAGAGGAAATTCAAATGGCCAACAGGCACATGAAAAAATGTTCAAGGTCATTAGCAATCAGAGAAATGCAAATCAAAACCACAATGAGGTTCCACCTCACCCCGGTTAGAATGGCTCACATTCAGAAATCTACCAACAACAGATGCTGGCGAGGATGTGGGGAAAAAGGGACACTAACCCACTGTTGGTGGGAATGCAAACTGGTTAAGCCACTATGGAAGTCAGTCTGGAGATTCCTCAGAAACCTGAATATAACCCTACCGTTCGACCCAGCCATCCCACTCCTTGGAATTTACCCAAAGGAATTTAAATTGGCAAACAAAAAAGCGGTCTGCAGCCTAATGTTTATTGCAGCACAATTCACAATAGCTAAGACCTGGAACCAACCTAAATGCCCATCAACGGTAGACTGGATAAAGAAATTATGGGATATGTACTCTTTAGAATACTATACAGCAGTAAGAAACAACGAAATCCAGTCATTTGCAACAAAATGGAGGAATCTGGAACACATCATGCTGAGTGAAATAAGCCAGTCCCAAAGGGACAAATACCATATGTTCTCCCTGATCGGTGACAACTGACTGAACACCAAAAAGGAAACTTGTTGAAGTGAAAGGGACACTATGGGAAACGGTGACTTGATCAGCATAGCCCTGACTGTTAATGAACAACTTAATATATTATCCCTCTTAGTAGTTTTTTTGTCTGTTCTACTTAATATGACTGATTCAATTCTGTAATTAATACACAGTTATTCTTAAGTGTTGAAATTTAACTGAAATGTGATCCCTGTTAAACATAAGAGTAGGAATAAGAGAGGGAAGAGATATATAATTTGGGACATGCTCAAGCTGACTTGCCCCAAATGGTAGAGTTAGAAACATACCAGGGGACTCCAATTTAATCCCATCAAGGTGGCATGTACCAATGCCATCTCACTAGTCCAAGTGATCAATTTCAGTTCGCAATTGATCATAATGAAAGGACTAAGAGTCAAAGGGAGCACATAAGCAAGTCTAGTACCTGCTAACACTAACCGATAGAATAAATAAAGGGGAGAGTGATCCAACATGGGAAGTGAGATACTCAGCAGACTCATAGAATGGCAGATGCCCTAAATAGCACTCTGGCCTCAGAATCAGCCCTAAAGGCATTCAGATCTGGCTGAAAAGCCCATGAGAGTATTTCAGGCATGGAAAGCCAAGACACTCTGGCAAAAGATCTCTGTGAGTGAGATCTCAGTGGAAAGAACAGGTCTTCAAAGAAGGAGGTACCTTTCTCTGAAGGGAGGAGAGAACCTCCACTTTGACTATGACCTTGTCTAAACAAGATAAGAGTCGGAGAACTCAAGGGGCTTCCATAGCCTTGGAAACTCATGACTGGAGCATAGGGAGATTACTGATGCCATAGACAGGAGTGTCAATTGGTAAAGTCAACAACAGGAGTCACTGTGCACTTACTCCTCATGTAGGATCTCTGTCCTTAATGTGCTGTGCATTGAGATTTAATGCTATAACGAGTACTCAAATAATATATTTCACTTTGTGTTTCTATGGGGGTGCAAACTGTTGAAATCTTTACTTAATGTATACTAAACTGATCCTCTGTAAAAAAAAAAAAAAAAGAAAAGAAAAGAAAAGAAACTATCAACTCGCAACTTGACTCTCACTGGGATTAAACATGACAATAGGTCTGATCTGATTTCATCATCATTAAAAAAATCATCTATTATTTTTCACTTTATGTTTCTGTGTGGGAGCAAACTGTTGAAATCCTTACTTAATGTATACTAAGCTGATCTTCTGTATATTAAGATAATCGAAAATGAATCTTGATGTGAATGGAAGGGGAGAGGGAGTGGGAAAGGGGAGGGTTGTGGGTGGGAGGGACGGTATGGGGGGGAAGCCATAGTAATCCATTATTCGTACTTTGGAAACGTATATTCATTAAATAAAAGTTAAAAAATAAATAAATAAATAAATAAATAAATAAAAAGATTTATTTATTTATTTGAAAGTCAGTTACACAGAAGAGGCAGAGAGAGAGAGAGAGAGAGAGAGAGAGGTCTTCCATCCACTGGTTCACTCCCCATTTGGCCATAACGGCCAGAGCTGCACCAATCTGAAGCCAGGAGCCTGGAGCTCCTTCCAGGTCTCCCATATGGGTGCAAGAGCCGAAAGACTTGGGCCATCTTGTACTGCTTTCCCAGGCCACAGCAGAGAGCTGGATTGGAAGTAGAGAAGCCAGGTCTCAAACCGCCACTACAGGCGGCGGCTTTACGCGCTATGCCACAGCGCCGGCCCCTGAAATCACTCTTGGTGTGATTTCCCACCCTATCCACTTAATCTTTGCAACAGACTGGCTAAAATCCATGTGTATTCTTCTGTCATCTATGAGTACATTGTCCATTTTAAAGAGTGCTTTCTCACAATCTTCTTTTTCAAATTCAATAAAAGCATAACAGAGGAACTTTCCTGTCTTTCAAAGCCAGATAACCTCACAAGTTCTTATTGGCCCAAATCTTGAGAATATTATTTCCAGATCCTCATCTATGGTCACTGGATTCAATTTACAAACATACAACACATTTTCTGGAGGTTTAATATCTGTATCAGGTTGGTCTCCTACCATCTCTAGAAGAATAGCCTGAGTTTTGGCCTCTTTTTCTGCCTTTATTTCTTCTACTTCTTCAGCTAATCTTCCTTTAAAATCATCAATCCCTTCATCTGCTCCTATTCAACCACTATCTAACTGTTCCCTTGTGGGTTCTGGTGATTGATCAGGAATAAATCAGGGGGGAGTCATCAAATGGATCGTCTAAAAGCACTGTTTGATTTATCCGGATATCTTGATATGGTGCAAAGTCCCTGTCAGTAAAGACCTCATTAATTTTCTTAACTATCCATGCCCTCCGTCACCTTGCTAAACCCTGTATGAACATCATCAAGGTAATCTAAGTTTTCTCCTGTAGTAATCAGAAACGAAGATCCATGCTGATCCCTGCCATTGTTCATCATGGACTCAGTGCCTTTCCTCTGGTGTCTAATTCTTGCCACTTTTTCCACCTCAAAAAAGCTTGCTTGATCACCATACGGTTGACTAAAAATAGACTCTCCTCCACGACCAGTGCCTGTAGGATCACCAGTTTGTATGATAGAACCCCCTGTACATTGTGAATAAGGCAATAATTTGTTTTGCACAACTTCAAGAAATTCAAGCAGGCTGTTGGAGAATCTTGAACATTAGGTTTCAGTTGTTTCTGTGTGCATTTCTGGGCCTTTCGAGCATCATTTGTGGTTGTTCCTCTCACTAGTAAAGAAAGCCACGAAAGCTAAGGCAGTGCATAGGCAGCCCACAGCACACAGCCGCACACAGCCGAGGCCAACGATTGATAGCGCGCACCCTCCGCTCTACCCGCAGGCACGAGATACCGGGCCCAAGTCGATCCTCCTCACCAAAACCTTTCTAAGCAAAGCCGGCAAACACATCAGCCCGGTCGCAGGCACAGGCAGCCCGGCCCGGGACTGTGCTGAGAGGGGAAAGCGGGCAAGCGAGCTCAGCGGTCCCCGCGAGAGGGCAGCGGGGCGCGGGCCTCACCGCACTACCCCTCCTCGGTGAATCGGTCGATGACCACGCCGCCCGGAGTGGTCTCCAGCCGAACCGCCAAGGCGCCGGCTCCGCCTCTGCAACGGCCCAGGCGGGTGATAGGCGGGTGATAGCCGCAGCCCATCCGCTTCTACGCCACGCGTCACCCTCCGTGCGACGCCTTGATAATTTCAAAGACAGTAAAGTGTGAAATGGGCAGTTTCTAAAGCCAGGCTTTGGAAGTTAAATGCCAATGTTGACACTTATTAGCTATGTCAGCTTACATAATCTGCTCCACGCCATTGTTCCTCTTCTGTAAAATACAAATAATAATTGTATGTATCGCAGAGAAATTCTGTGAGATTAACTGAGTTAAAACATGTATAGTTTAGACCATTGCCTCAAAACTCTATAAGAACTGAGAGTATGCCAGCATTATTTTCAGAGTTCAATAAGGTCTTTTAAAATCCTTGTCAATTATTTGAGATCACACTAAGCCACTTTTTTCCTCTCTAATCACAGTCTGTGGCATATATGCTAGCTAGATTCATTGCATTTATTTAATTTCTCAGCAAGGCATCAACCAGTGTTTCTGTAGAATTGGAAAACATCACTGTTTTTTGGCCTGAACACCAAAGTAGGTAGTTTGTATATAGAAGCCATGTTATCCCAAAAAAATCACCAGCACTTCCTCTGGTCCACATCTTAACTGCTAATGTGTTTAACTGAATTTTCAGTGTAATTGATTTTTAGGATTAGACGTCATCATGATGATCATTTTCATTATTGTCTATTGAAAATGTTCCCTCTTTCTCTGACTACTGTGAATACAAATGTCTGCCACACAACAAGCTCAGTAGTTGTGATAACCAAATTATAAACTAGGCAAGATATTGGCAGTGCTTCATGGATTAGGGAATCAGGTGACTACTCCTCATTTACCTGGGTGACTACGTGTTTTCCTTTCACACATCCATCCACTCCATATGGCCCCACTACCTGACCTAATGCTCCAAGTTTCTAGTTCTTACTTTACTAGGGTAAAAATGGTTCTAGTCCCGGTCGGGGCGCCAGATTCTGTCCCGGTTGCCCCTCTTCCAGGCCAGCTCTCTGCTGTGGCCAGGGAGTGCAGTGGAGGATGGCCCAAGTGCTTGGGCCCTGCACCCCGTGGGAGACCAGGAGAAGCACCTGGCTCCTGCCTTTGGATCAGCGCAGTGCGCCGGCCACAGCGCGCCAGCCATGGCGGCCATTGGAGGGTGAACCAATGGCAAAGGAAGACCTTTCTCTCTGACTCTCTCTCTCACTGCCCACTCTGTCAAAATATATATATATATATATATATACCACACAGGATACCCACAACCCATATCAGAATGCCTGAGTTGCAATCTCAGCTCCTAATCCTGCTGATGTGCACCCTGGAGGGCAGCAGGTGATGGCTCAAGTACTTGGGTCCCTGGCACCCATGTTGGAGACTTGGATAGAGTTTTGAGCTCCTGGCTTCAGCCTGGCCCAATGCCAGCTGGTGTGAGCATTTGAGAAGTACACCAGTGGATACGAGTGCTTGCTCTCTCTGTCTCTGTGTGTTTCTCTTTCTCTTTGCCTCTCTAATAAATAAAAATGAGTACCAAAAGTAAATTGTTTTTAAAATCTAGGGGCTGAATTCTGTAACTGGAAGCTCGGTTGGAAGAAAAATCGAGGCTGCCCTTTCTTCCCTCTTTCCTAGGACTGGACCCTGCTTTTGTAACCTTTCACACTCTTGAATGGATCTCCTAATCTATATGATTTTTGATCCCTACCAGATAACTAATATGCCTCTTGGTCTGACCATGTAGATCCTGCACCTGCAATAATCTTTACAGAATTGGTAAAACTACCTTGATCTTGGTGACTTACTAATGTCGTTTTTCCAGAAAGCTCATATTGACTTGCTCTCCTCATCAATAGAAACACTGGTTTCCTGTGAGGTTTGGGATCAGGAAAATCCATCCCACTCATCTCGATGATTTGAAACTTCCATTGTTTTGCCAGTGTGAGGTTTTCACTAGTCTAGACCTGGGTTGGCAGAGACTACAGTGAGCAGAGTTTTAATCCTCTAAGCAAGGAAGGCAGGGAGTGACAAACTACGCATTTCTATTTTCTCACACATAAAATTCATTGTGTTTTAAGCACTAATCAACTCTTAATTATCCACAGTAATGGAAGGATATAATGACATGTTTCTATATAACATTGTCCTAAAGCACACATGCTCTAGAGCATAATGATTTTCCCCAACAGCAGATTCATTTTGCTCGTTATGCTGTGCTTGTAATTTTATTAAAAAATGATTCTGCTTTCCCAGAGCCCTTTGCCTTATGATTATAGTAGGAAGCATCACAAAGGCCTTCTTGGTGGCAGGGGCCACTCAGTCTTGGATTTGATAATTTAGATTAGATGCTTACTATTGAAAAACTCCATACATCTGTTGTAGACTCTGTCACTGTGGCTGCTTTCAATGCCATGTAACAAGATCATATAGTGGGATTAGGGATAGAAGTGGGGTGCAATTTGGACTGAGGCATTGAACATGTGAATAATTAAGCTCATCAAAAACAAATAGGTGGGGGCCGGCGCCGTGGCTCACTTGGTTAATCCTCCACCTGCGGCGCTAGCATCCCATATAGGCACCGGGTTCTAGTCCCGGTTGCTCCTCTTCCAGTCCAGCTCTCTGCTGTGGCCCGGGAGTGCAGTGGAGGATGGCCCAAGTGCTTGGGCCCTGCACCCACATGGGAGACCAGGAGGAAGCACCTGGCTCCTGGCTTCAGATCAGCGAGCTGGCTGTTGCAGCCATTTGGGGGATGAACCAACGGAGGGAAGACCTTTCTTTCTGTCTCTCTCACTCACTGTCTATAACTCTACCAGTCAAATAAAAAATAAAAAACAAATAGGTGAAGAACAATAGGCAAAAATGCAAAACATGAGAGAATATATTAATTCAATGACAATCTGTTACAATGCCTTCAGGCTAGGCATTCCAATGTTGTTTACTTTATCATGAAAATTGTTTTAAAATAGTTAAAAGTTAGAAAGAGACAGGAGAAGGAAAGAGGACATAAAAGGAAGGGGAGAGAGGAGTAAAATTCCTGTTTACAGGGGGTATTGTTCACATCAAAGGGGCTGGCAATTTATTTGCAATTAGCTCCTTTATGTAGCCCTTTATGGAAGATACAATCAACTTTCTCATTCTACAGATAGGCAAGAGAGGCTCAAATTGGGAAACTTATATTGGAATACAAGATAATCAGATTTCAACATCAATATTATTACCTACTCTTTATTTTTATTACCTTTTAAAGAAAAAAAAAAGCAGTGGCATTAAGCCTAATTTTAATAGAACAACATCCAAGAAGAAAAAAAAATCTTACAATCAATGAGCCCTTTTAAACTTGGGTAAAAGATAATTTGGGTGCTAGTGGAAACCAAAGATAAAAAGAGGAGACCATATTTAATTTTTTTTTTAAACAGGCAGAGTGGATAGTGAGAGAGAGAGACAGAGAGAAAGGTCTTCCTTTTGCCGTTGGTTCACCCTCCAATGGCCGCCACGGCTGGCGCGCTGCGGCCAGCGCACCGCACTGATCCAAAGGCAGAAGCCAGGTGCTTATCCTGGTCTCCCATGGGGTGCAGGGCCCAAGCACTTAGGCCATCCTCCACTGCCTTCCCGGGCCACAGCAGAGAGCTGGCCTGGAAGAGGGACAACCGGGAAAGTATCCGGCGCCCCGACCGGGACTAGAACCCAGTGTGCCGGAGCCGCTAGGTGGAGGATTAGCCTAGTGAGCCACGATGCCGGCCCATATTTAAATTTCTAACTCCATTTCTAATGCCCTATCTTGGTTAACAGCAGGTCCAAGCAGTTTGAGTTTTTAAGAAGTGTATCTGCTTGATTGACATGGAAGTGAACTACTTCTGAGGAAAGACTATATGATAGAAAAGAAGTCTTTGAGAGCCTAGAAAAGGAAAAAGTATTAGCTACTATCCTAGAGGCAAAAGCAGAAACTTTCATGAGCCAATCACCAGAGATATGTGATGTGTTAGTTTTGTTGATTCTTATCACAGCATAAGAACAATATCCCTCAAACTCTTCAGGTATCTGTATGATTCACATTTCTGTCATATTGCACACATCTAGGGGATACCTTTCCTATTTTATTCTGTGGATTCCACAAGCTTTTTTTTTAAGATTTATTTATTTATTTGAAAGTCAGAGCTATGGAGAAGGAGAGGCAGAGAGAGAGAGAGAGAGAGAGAGAGAGAGAGGTCTTCCATCCACTGGTTCACTCCCCAATTGGCTGCAACGGCCGGAGCTGGGCTGAAGGCAGGAGCCAGACGCTTCCTCCGGATCTTTCCAGGTGGGTACAGGGGCTCAAGAACTTGGGCCACCTTCTACTGCTTTCCCAGGCCATAAAAGAGAGCTGGATTAGAAGTGGAACAGCCAGGACTAAAAATGGCGCCCATATGGGATGCCTGCACTGCAGGCGGTGGCTTTACCCTCTACACCACAGCGCCAGCCCCAACACAAGCATCTTTTGATAACCAATTCTACCTTATAATAACATTAATACAGACAATGTAGTACCTGGAACTGTCCAGTAAGAACATATGATGGGGTCCAGGATTTGGGGCAGCTATTAAGATGCCACTAAGGGATGCCCACATCCCATGTCTGAGTGTCTGGGTGGAGTTCCTACTCCTCCACTTCCATCCAGCTTCCAGCTAATGCTCATCTTGGGGTGGTTCAAGTACTTGGGTCTCTACCACCCATGAAGGAGATCTGGAATGAGTCCAGGCTGTTGGCATGAACCTCACAGCCCTGGTTGCCACAGGTTTTTGAGGAGTGAGGCAGCAGATGCAAGATTTATCTTGTCTGTCTCTCTCTCTCTCTGCCTTTCAAAACATGAAAAAAAAAAAGAAACACAAATTTTAAAGAAAAAATAAAATGGTCATTAATTTTAATGACACAAGGAGCCGGCATGGTGGTATGGCAGGTAAAGCTGTGGCCTGTGACACAGACAACCCATGTGGACACTGGTTTGAGTAGACAGTTAGATATTATAAAAGTGAAATACTCAGACGATATTATTATTATTTTGCCCATATCAGAGTTTTATTCAACCCATAATGAAAGAACCAGCTGAAAGACATTATCTCGGCCAGCGCCGTGGCTCACTAGGTTAATCCTCCACCTGTGGCACCCGTACTCCAGGTTCTAGTCCCAGCTGGGGCGCCGGTTCTGTCCAGTTGCTCCTCTTCCAGTCTAGCTCTCTGCTGTGGCCTGGGAGTGCAGTGGAGGATGGCCCAAGTGCTTGGGCCCTGCACCCGCATGGGAGACCAGAAGTACCTGGTTCCTGGCTTTGGATCGGCACCGCGCATCGGCAATAGCGGCCATTTGGGGAGTGAACCAACGGAGGGAAGACCTTTCTCTCTGTCTCTCTCTCTCACTAACTCTGCCTATCAAAAAAAATGACATTATTTCTAGTCCCATCAGTATATGAACAGATATTTATAGTCTGCTAGAAAAGAAATGCTGAAAAACAGTTGGTAAATTAGACATAAAATTGGTCAGTGTCCTTCAAGACAGTGAAATTGTATCCTTTAAGGTTATCTTCTCTACCAGGAAGAAGATACAGAAGTAGAAAAGAGGCTGGGAGAGTGACATCTCAAGACAGGAGAAATCGGCACCAGATGTACCTTTCCAAATACCCTGTGTGCCCTTTAAACATGTGGATTTCTCTCAAGGACACCTACAACCCTCTTTTGCCTTTGTTCTCTCCAATCAAATAGTCACTATATTTTACATGGTTTTCAGCATCATTTTTTTTTCCCTTTCCTCTGCTACTAAACAATCTCAGTCACACAATGTCTTGTTATCAAAGTCAGTTAATCAAACGAAACTTCTCTGGAGTGTTTAAGATTCAGGAAAACTTCTCAAACCATTTTTTATCTCCACTATGATGTTGCTGAGTTAATGTCATGCAGACAAGTGGAAGTCTGAAAACTTGTGAATACTCTACTTTTTGAAGCAAAGCTTAGCCAGGTTTTACATTTTAAAAATCAAGTAAGGGCAGGCATTGTGGTGGGAATAAGAAAAAGATGAGGAAGAGGGGTTGGAGTGTACGTGGGAGGACAGGCACGGTGGGAAGAATCACCATGTTCCTAAAGTGGTAATTATGAAGTGTATGAAGTTTGGAACTACAAAGCTGCACACATTCCTATGTACTTTCTTCTAAGGTACAGTTAAAAACTTGCCATGGGACTCCGAATCTCCTTAAGCTGGGTGGTAAAAATACCATCATAAGAGTTAAATTAATCATATAAATAGGATTAAGTGTCTGGAAATAACAATAGATAGAATTAAAAAGGAGAATTTTCCAACATGGGAAGCAGTCTACACAGCAGACTCATACTATGACAATCGTTTTAAGCAGCTCTCTGACCTCAGAATCACCCTTAACGCATTCTTGGAAAGCCAAGACACTGTGGCAAAAAAAATGTACTACATGAAGGGCCTCAGTGGGTGAGACCCCAGTGGAAAGAAGTGGTCATCAAAGGATGTACTGTTCTCTGAAGGGAGGAGAGAACTTCCACTCTGCTTTTGGTTTTGTCTCAATACAGATGGAGTTTGTGGACTCAAAAGGCTTCTATAGCTTAGGTAACTCATGTCAAGTGCCTCAGGTGGTCACTGATGTCATACATAAGAGTGTTAATTGTTAAATTAAAAATAGGAGTCATTGTGCACTAACTTCCCATGCAGGACCTCTGTCCTCAATGAGTTGTATTATGAGAAACTGTAATACTTGTTCTCAAAGATTTATTTCATTGTAGTGTATTAAGTGGAAGATATAAACAGCCCTTGTCTCAACTGTTGAGGAACAGGTTTGTGTGTGTGTGCTTGTGTGTATGTGTGTACAAATTGTTGTAATCATTACTTAGTATAGAGTTGGTCTTCTGTGTATAAAGTTAATTGAAATGAATCTTAGTGGAGAATGGGACTGGGAATGGGAGAGGGAGGAGGAGGGGTAGGAGGTTAGGTATGGTGGGAAGAAGCACTATATTCCTAAAGTTGTACTTATGAAATACATGAAGTTTGTATTCCCTAAATAAAAGGTTTCTTTGGGGGGAAAAAAGACACCAAAGGTCTTTAATGTGTTGAAAGAAAGGAAAAGATAAAACAGTATACCATGGGTCAGCACAGTGCAGCAGTGGGTTAAGACACCACCTGTAGCACCAGCATGCCATATGGGTACTATTTCAAGTCCTAGCTGCTCTGTTTCTGTTCCAGCTCCCTGATAATGCACATGGGAAGGCAGCAGAGGATGGCCCAAGTTCTTGGGCCCCTGCACCCACATGGGAGACCCGAATGGAGTTCCAGGATACTGGATTAGGACTGCAGCCATTCCTCTCTCTTTCTGTAACTCTTTCAATACAAAAATAAATCTTTTTTAAAAAACCAGTATATCATCACATTTCAGAGTACTAGAAAATTATAGTCTTGTCTTTTTAAATTAGGGGGTTATCGGTCAATTATTATAGCATAAAGGAACCAAAATGCATTTGTGTTGACATCTCTCTTTAACCTTAAATCTAGCTGTCAAATACTACAGAGCTTTGAAGCTGTACATCTTCTTTAAAGAAGGTCATTTTTCTTATCTTATTTTTTCTTGAGAGGCTTAAATGTTTTTCTTTCACATCACTCATGGCATCTTAATCTATTTTCAGTTGCTATAACTCAATACCACAGAGAATAACTTATAAAGAATGGAGGTTCTGGATTCTGAAGGATGGGGAGTACAAGAGCACAGCACTGGCATCTGGTGCAGGCTTTCTTACAGTATCAAAACAAGGTGGAGGGCATCACATGGCAAGACAGAGCAAGCCAGCTAGCGTGGTTCTCTCTTCCTCTTCTTACAAAACTGCTAATGCCATACAGGAGCTCCTGCCCTCATGACCATGTCCAATCCCAATTACCTTCCAAATGCTCCCACTCCAAATTCCGTTAACATTTGAATTTGGAAATTAACTTTCTCACACATGAACTTTTGGGGGATGCATTCAAACCATAATACATGGACTACTGTGCTAGTCTAACTGGTCTCCTGGTGATATCAGAATTGACCCCCTAAAATTACATCAAAATGTGGCCCCTTAAAGTTCCCCAGAAGTCCCATCTGGGGTGCCACATATGTTATCAGAATTTGGGGTGCCATATGATATCACCATATGTTTATTACTAAATCCCCAATATTAATAAGTCCAAGTGGGTTCTTGCCTAATATTTAGAGAAGAATTCTAAATACCGGCATAAATGAATGAAGCAGCATGGTACATTTTAAGCTTTTATTCAGTGCGAAAGACGCATAGGAGAGTGAGGGTTTTATTAGAGAGAGAGATAAATCTGGGTTTATACCGAGTACCAGGAACCAGCCATGTGGAAGAGCATCTAGTCCAGGAAGCCTAGGATGGGTGGCCCAAAGGCCACGTACCCTGGAGGTGCAGGACTACAGCCAGCCCCCTCCTGGCAAGAGACCTGGGCAAGGAAGGGAGGAAAAAAAAAAAAAGGCAGACACACCCTGTCCCAGGCTTTTAATCCATTCTCAAAGGGGAGTGGTTAACTAACCTGACTGGCCGGTGGGCACTCAGGTGTGGCCAGGCAGGGGCATGAGGCCACACAGGGACGTGGTGAAGGTGTGGTCTTCCAGCTCACAAACTTAATCAATTTTAACCTGTATGCCTGCCTACTTCATTGGCACCCAGTTTTGCCTTTCCTCCCACCCTTACCCATTCTACCTCCTGTTACCATATTAATTTACCTGAATTGCTGCTTTAATTTAAATTGGTCTGAGATGTGGTACAGAATTCTATATTTTTAAGAGGGTCCATAGAAAGAAGCCCCTTGAAGCTTCCATGAATTCTTCTATAATTACTCTAACCACACGTTATTGTGAGGAGTCACATGGGTTGATGAGCAGCCAGGGTCATGGTTGCAGTGGAAATTTAGGGTGCATAGGTAAAAAACCATGGCTTGGGGCTGGCACTGTGGTGTAGCAGGTCAAGTTTTCACCTGCAGCACCGGCATCCCACATGGGCACCAGTTCTAGTCCTGGCTGCTCCACTCCTGATCCAGCTCTCTGCAATGGCCCAAGGACCCTGCACCCACGTGGGAGACCTGGAGGAAGCTCCAGGCTCATGGCTTTGGATCAGCCCAGCTCCAGCCATTGAGGTCATTTGGGGAATGAACCAGTGGATGCAAGACATCTCTCTCTCCCTCTCTCTCTCTCTGCCTTTCAAATAAATAAACAAATAAATCTAAAAAAACAAATCATGGCTCTATTCAAATCAGACTCTGCACTTACTTTGTGATTTCATCACCATTTATACCTATTGAAATCCTTAGCTATTCCTCAAAGTTAAATCAAAATGCCATGCCTTCCATGAAGTCTTCTATAATTACTCTAACCACATGTTATTGTGAGGAGTCAGATGGGTTAATGAGCAGCCAGGGTCATGGTCGCAGTGGAAATTTAGGGTGCAAAATGCTTTCTTCCCCCAAAAGTTAACTTTAGCAAGATCAAAAGTGCCTGCTCCACTTCCTTAGGAGTCTCCTAAGGAATAGCAAGGGAGTAGCAATTCCTTCTGAGCTTCCAGCTTACTGTAAAGCAAATTAGGTATCCCACCCTTCTGATGGCTCTTTTTGTTTTATCATGAGCAAGTCAGACAGGATAAAAGATTGCAAATCAGGTTTTTTGATGGGTTTTGTCTCCATCCTATAACTGAATGTCAGTCTGATTCCCAAGTTTTTTTTTTTTTTTTTTTTCTCAAAAATTGTGCTTAAAAACCCCACTACCACCAGCCCCTTTGGGTTTTGCCTCTCTTGGAGCCCCCCACTCCATGCTACCCTGGCTGGAGGTCTCTGATTTTAATAAATCTTGCTTTCTCTCTCTGCCTTGTCCACTTGGAAATTCTTCTTCCATGTGAGACAAAGAACCAGGGTAATATTTTTCTGCTGCCATTTCACCTGTAATACTATCACAGGCTTTCTCTAAATTTACATATATAATCTCTGGTTGTTATAATAGTCAATTATCATTTATGTAGGTCTTTACAGTTTTCAAAGTTCTCTCTCTTCTAATCTTTTTTGTACACTGTATAACAGAGGCCTTCTCATTCCCAGGTTATAGATGAGCAAATTCTGTGTCAGAGAGTGTATGTGAGTTTATTTTCCAGGGTCACACAGCTGGCCAATTTCAAAGCTGTAACCTGGGCCTAGGTCTCTAGACCCCAGTTAGCTTGTTGGAAATATTTAAAATAGTGACAGAATCAAATCTCCTCTCAACACTAGAGCACACAAAAGCAACCAGGGAGGGAACCTATCAAAACACACAGACATAAAAGTCGCAGCTTCAGATTCCAGTTTGCTCCAGCTGGGCAGGCCAAGACACATGGATTCTCATCAGACTCTGCCAGGCAATTTTTATGCAAGCAGTAAGAGGCCACATTTTGAAAAACATAGCCCTAGGTGATTATACACCATATGAAGGCTGCAGAGAAACCTCCAAAGGGCCATTATATCCATGTAAAATGATAATTCGAAAATAATAAAGAACTAATAATGGAAAAAAACATATTTTGGCCAGTATAGTTCCCAGCCCTTGTGCCCAAGAGTACTTTCTCTGGAACTGTGAAAGTTGCTTCTTCAAAGCCACATCGGTTGGTTTTCCAGATCATAAGATAGTGGGCTGGCCGAAGTCTGCTCCGCAGTCAGTGCAAATCTCCTCCCTCCCAGCTGTGACAGGTGTGCCTGCATGTATCCTTCCTCTGGGAAGCACGGAGGTAACAAGTATTTCTCATTTCAGAAGGGCTTTGGAGGAACTCGACTCAAAGTCTTCAAATCAAAATTTTCTCATGAAAAACTCTTTTTGACACTTTATTCAGTTACCAATGTTCTAAGGCCACCTGGCAAAATATCTCTGCCCAGAATAGAAAAGGACCACCTGCTTCCATGAGAAAAGGCTGCACTGTTTTAAAGATGATGCAATTCACAACCTTGAGAAGTCTTAAGAAGATAACACTATACTGCTACCAAGGATAGAAACTGCCATTTGCCATTTGGCATAAACTCTGTTCTGTAGGTTGAAGATGCTGACATATGCTGGCTTACAATGTATGACCTTTGTGTAGTCCAAAGAGATTACTTGGGTCTATTCATTTCTCAAGCAAGATTTATAAAGAAGGTTGCTCTATAACTGGATATACATCAATTTTTCATTCTTTAAACTAATCTGTAGCAGTATGAAGAGAGAAGACAGGACATTTTATCAGACAAGGTCTTGTATCTAGTTTAAACTGAATTTTAAAATCGTGTAGAGGTTCTTTATTCTCTTCATCATTACTTGATTTTTGAGCCAAATGAACTTCAGTCATTTTGCCTCCTGAATTTAAGGATTATGTTTTCTTAGGAAAGTCATAAGTGTAGAGACAATAATTAATAATAACAATAAATAATACTGAATATAAGCCTATAGGAAATGGGTATTTGTAAATGACCACTGCTATAGGAGACTACTTCAGAAAATTCATGGAAAGTGGAGTTAAAAGTTTATTTTTGTACAAAAAAGATTTTGAAATCCATGCATACCAGGTTGAAAAAGTTCATAGAAAATGCATATTGTGAAAAAACTATGCACAGATTTCAAAAACATTTGCACCAAAATAACTACCTTTAATTCTATTCTCCACAAACTCTTGGAAGTACCCTTGTATGTTTCTTTCTGAAAAATATTTTTCCAGTCTCAGGATGGCACCCAGGCTTTTTAGTTTTTTGCAAACTAAGTAGGAAACTAATTAACTTTTGGGCTTGGGGGCCAAGTGGGAATAACCATTTTTAGGTGTGGGGAAATCCATACTCCACATTTCTCACTCCACTCTGTTGCCCAGAAAATCTCATTTATGAATATCACTTAAAAAAATCCTGACTTTAAAAATCCCACTTAAAAAACTGACTTAAAAAATCCCACTAAAAGAAAAAGTATAACATGAATAAGGGGGTTCACTAGGAAAAATGATTAAAGGGTTCAGCATTAAAACATCTATTATAATTTATCCAATTACAGGTACAAGAAAAGTAACCACATACATACCTGGGGTGCTAAAATAGCATTTTTAAAATCTTAACAAGATTCTTATTTAATGAACACTCAAAATAAGAAAAGACTAAATATTATAAGAACTTTGCAGACATATCAAACTCAATGCCAGAAGCATGCTTATGGAAATCACCACAATCATTTCTACTCAACTCAGGAAGAAGAGAAAAATAATCACTATGTGTACTGTTATTTAACATTTTAGTGGAGATTCTGCTAACACAAATAGAATAAATTATTCATAAAAATTGTAAATGAGTTAAAACTATCTTTCTTGCCTACAATTCGACTGCATATATCATAATATCAAAAGTTATTGCAAGTTATAATTTAAAGATAAAAAATTAGTACATAGAAATTAAAGATTAATATATACATACATAAATACATGAGAACATGAGGTACCTTTCTCTGAAGGGAGGAGAGAACTTCCACTTTGACTATGACCCTGTCGGAATAAAATCAGAGTTGGCGATCTCAAAAGGCTTACATAGCCTTGGCAACTCATGACAAGAGCCTAGGGTGATTACTGATGCCATAAACAAGAGTGTCAATTGTTAAATCAACAACAGCAGTCACTGTGCAACAACTCCCCATGTAGGATCTCTGTCCTTAATGTGTTGTACTATGTGAGTCAATGTATAACTAGTACTCAAATAGTACTTTACACTTTGTGTTTCTGTGTGGGTACAAACTGTTGAAATCTTTACTTAGTAAATACTTAATTGATCTTCCGTATATAAAGATAATTGAAAATGAATTTTTTTTTGACAGGCAGAGTGGACAGTGAGAGAGAGAGACAGAGAGAAAGGTCTTCCTTTTCCGTTGGTTCACCCCCCCCAATGCCGCTGCGGCCGGCGCACCACGCTGATCCAAAGCAAGGAGCCAGGTGCTTCTCCTGGTCTCCCATGCGGGTGCAGGGCCCAAGGACTTGGGCCATCCTCCACTGCCCTTCCAGGCCATAGCGGAGAGCTGGACTGGAAGAAGGGCAACCGGGACAGAATCCGGCGCCCTGACCAGGACTAGAACCCAGTGTGGCGGCGCCACAGGTGGAGGATTAGCCTAGTGAGCTGCGGCACAGGCTGAAAATGAATCTTGATGTGAATGGGATGGTAGAGGGAGTGGGAGATGGGAGGGTTGTGGGTGGGAGGGAAGTTAAGGGAGGGGGGGAGAAACCAGTGTAATCCAAAAGCTGTACTTTGGAAATTTATATTTATTAAATAAAAGTTTTAAAAAAAGAATTAAAAAGGAGAGAAAGATCCAACATGGGAAGTGGGATACACAGCAGACTCATAGAATGGCAGATGTCCTAAATAGCACTTTGGCCTCAGAATCAGCCCTAAGGCATTCAGATCCAGCTAAAAAGCCCATGAGAGTATTTCAGGCATGGAAAGCCAAAACACTCTGGCAAAAAAAAAAAAACTAAATGAAAGATCTCTGTGAGTGAGATCCCAGCAGAAAGGACAGGCCATCAAAGAAGGAGGTACCTTTCTCTGAAGGGAGGACAGAACTTCCACTTTGACTATGACCTTGTCGAAATAAGATCAGAGTTGGCGATCTCAAAAGGCTTCCATAGCCTTGCAACTCATGACAAGAGCCTAGGGTGATTACTGACACCATAAACAAGAGTGTCAATTTGTTAAGTCAACAACAGGAGTCACTGTGCACTTACTCCCCATGTAGGATCTCTGTCCTTAATATGTTGTACTATGTGAATCAATGGTATAACTAGTACTCAAACAGTACTTTATACTTTGTGTTTCTGTGTGGGTGCAAACTGTTGAAATCTTTACTTAGTATATACTATATTGATCTTCTGTATATAAAGATAATTGAAAATGAATCTTGATGTGAATGGGATGGTGTGGGGAGCAAACCGGACTAGACTGAGTTACTGGAATTAAGACTTATTCTATGCATCTGCTCTCCCACAATATGGCGCTGGGAGAGGAGTAAACAGCTTCTACCCAGCTGCCTCCAGTTCAGCTAATAAACTGTAGGACTTGCTCCTGATTGGAGGAGAGCAGCGTACTCGGCGTGTGGGCAGCCGAGTTAGGATTGGCGGAGGAGGACTATAAAGGAGGAGAGAGACGGCATGCACCAGGAACATCTATGAGGAACATCTAAGGGGAACATCTAGCTGAAGGAACACCTGTGCAGCCCCCGAGAAGAGCCGGCCGGCGGTGTGCCGCTCCCCTGCGGAAGTGGGGAAAGCGGCCAGGGGGAACCGCCCTTCCACGGAGGTGGAAGGGATAGTAGCCAACCCGGGAAGAACCAGCAGCAAACCCGGGGAGGGCCGAGCAGACGAAAGAACAGCGCAGGGTCCTGTGTCGTTCCTCCACGAAGAGGGGGAGCGATAGGATGGGAAAAGGAGTGGGAGAGGGAAGGGTTGAGGGTGGGAGGGAAGTTAAGGGGAGGGGAAAGCCAGTGTAATCCAAAAGCTGTACTGTGGAAATTTATATTTATTAAATAAAAGTTAAAAAAAGAAATATATATAATTAATATAATATATTGATACAACTAATATAAATATTGTGTATATACATACACAAATACTAGTCAAAATATATACCATGTTCTAGGGTTTCATGATTTAATATCATAAAAATGTTATTTTTTCCAAAGTTAATATATAAATTTACTACAATCTCAATAAAATACCAGGAGGTTTTGAAAACCAAGATTAAAATGTCCACATTGAAAAAGAAAACATAGATAGGAAAATCTGAAGAACAAGAATAACTGACTAGGCTTCTCAGGTATCATAAGTCTTCAACAACTAAAACATTATGGGACTGGTACATGAATGGCCAAGAAATAATGAAACAAATTGGAAAGCACTGGAATATATACAAATATACTCAGATACAGAAAAATTAATATGTAAAGCATTTCAAATCAGTGAAGCTATAAATATAGACATTTTAGCAAATGGTAGTGGGTCAACTGAGTAGCCATCTGAAATAAACAAATAAATGTGATGCTTTTATTATATTATACACCAGTATAAAGTACAACATACCAACAATTTAAACATAAAAAGTAAAAGCAGAAGACTACAGCATTTAAGTTTGGGATGGGAGTGAGGAGGAAGACATAGGACAATTGCTTACTTTCTTGGAATGGGAATAATTTGAGTTTGATTAAAAATCCAGAAACATTAAAGAAAAGAGAGGCATCAAAGTCCCTTATGTAGCTAATCATGTCATAAAAAAAAGTAGAAGAAAAAAGAAGCTAGATCCAGCCCTACAAAAGATGCTTAAGGGTGTGCTACACACAGAAACACGGAAACATATGGTCAACTCTATGAAAGAAGGTAAAGGCAGAAAATCTGCCAGTAAAAATATGAAGGAAATCCAAAGTAAACAATAGGGATATTTTTGGGAAAATGGTAGGGCCAAATTCTTACTTATTAATAAATAAATACATAAATGTAAATGGCCTTAACTCTCCAGTTACAAGATTCAGACTGGCTGAACAGACTAAAAAACAAGACCCATCTATTTGCTGCCTACAAGAAACACAACTCACCAAAAAAGATAAAGACTGAAAGTGAAAGGATGGAAAAAGATATACCATGCTAACAGAAACCAAAAATGAGCTGGTGTAGCAATCTTAATATAAGACAAAGTAGACTAAAACACAAAAAATATTAAAAGAGACAAAGAAGCACACTAGGTAATGATTAAGGGATTAATTCAACAGAAAGATATAACTATAATAAACATATATGCACCAATTACAGGGCAATTGGCTATTTAAAAGAAATGTTAATGGGTCTAAGGGGGACATAGACTCCAATGCTATAGTAATGGGGGATGTCAATACCCCATTTTCAGCAGTGGACAGATCAGGATCAACCAGACAGAAAATCAGCAAGGAAACAACAGAGTTAATTGACACTGCAGACTAAATGGACCTAACAGATAGCTACAGAACTTCCATCCTACAGTTGCAGAATACATGTTCTTCTTACCAGTACATGGAACTTTCTCGAGGATAGACCACATGCTAAGCCATAAAGTAAGTCTCAGCAAATTCAAAAAAATAAAAATCATACTATGCATCTACTCTGAACACAATGGAATAAAACTGGAAATCAACAACAAAAGAATCTCTAGAACACAGGCAAACACAAGAAGACTGAACAACATGCTCCTGAATTAACAGTGGATCATAGAAGAAATCAAAAGGGAAATAAAAAAAATTTCTGGAAAGAATGAAGATGACAATATAACATATTAAAACTTATGAGATACAGCAAAAGCAGTGTTAAGATGAAAGTTTATAGCATTTGGTGCCTACATCAAGAAATTGGAAAGGCACCAAATATACGAGATATCAATGCATCTCAAGGACCTAGAAAAACAACAGCAAATCAAACCCAAAATAATAGGAGAAAAGAAATAATTAGAAAAGAAATAAAACAAAATTGAAACAAAAAATGCAAAAGACCAGTGAAATGAAGAGCTGGTTTTTAATTTAATATGTGTATTCTGCAACTGTAGAATGTAAAGTTCTGTAGATATCTGTTAGGTCCATTTGGTCTTTAGTGCTCCTATAAGTGTCATCTCTACAGGTTGCCTTTTAGATGTTGTATTAGTTATCACAAGTTAGGGAGAACATATAGAATTAGTCTCTTTGGGACTGGCTTATTTCGCTAAGTATGGTTTTCCA
The DNA here is from genome assembly GCF_964237555.1 of Oryctolagus cuniculus. Taxonomy (NCBI): domain Eukaryota; kingdom Metazoa; phylum Chordata; class Mammalia; order Lagomorpha; family Leporidae; genus Oryctolagus; species Oryctolagus cuniculus. The sequence continues at coordinate 99,294,816 of NC_091432.1, forward strand.
GTTTCATCCATTTTGTCGCAAATATCGGATTTTGTATTTTTTTTTACTGCTGTGTAGTATTCCATGGTGTACATATCCCATAATTTCTTTATCCAGTCTTCAGTTGACGGGCATTTGGGTTGATTACAGGTCTTTGCTACTGTGAATTGATCTGCAATAAACATGGATGTATAGACAGCTCTTTCATATGCTGATTTCATTTCCCTTGGGTAGGTTATCAGGAGTATGATGGATAGGTCATATGGTGGGTCTATATTCAGATTTCTGAGATTTCTTCATACTGTTTTCCATAGTGGCTTTACCAATTTACATTCCCACTAACAGTGGATTAGAGTATTTATTCCCACATCCTCGCCAGTATTTGTTGTTTGTTGATTTCTGTATGAAACCCATTCTAATGGGGGTGAGATGAAACCTCATTGTGGTTTTGACTTACATTTCTCTGATGCTCAGCGATCCTGAACATTTTTTCATGTGTCTGTTGGCCATTTGGATTTCCTCTGGTACAAAAATAGATGGATAGACCAATGGAACAGAATAGAAACACCAGAATTCAATTCAAGCATCTACAACCAATTTATATTTGACAAAGGAGTTAAAACCAATCCCTGGAGAAAGGACAGTTTTTTCAACAATTGGTGCTGGGAAAACAGATCTTCACATATATAAGCATGAACCCTACAACTTTCAACAAAATCCACTCTGCAGAATTGAGAACTTGGGACTTAACAAATTAAGGAGCCAACATTCTGGTACAAAGAAAATCCATATACAAAAATGGAAATCAGGTATAAAGGAAAAAATAATATTCTAATAAAAGCCTTTAGAAATCAGCTGAGAAAAAATAATCTCCATCTGTGAAGCATGGGAAAAAGCTTCATGAAAGAGGTAATTTTTAAAAGATATTTATTTCTTTATTTAAAAGGCAGAGTTACAAAGAAGCAGAGGCAGAGAGAGAGAGAGAGAGAGAGAGAGAGAGGTCTTCCATCTGCTGGTTCACTCCGCAGGTTACTGCAATGGCTGGAGCTACACTGTGGAGCAGCCGGGACTCAAATGGACGCCCACATGGGATGCTGGCACTGCAGGCAATGGCTTTCCCTGCTACACCATAGTGCCAGCCCCAGAAGAGCTAATATTTAAAGTGGGTCTTCAGATGGAGCGCCTCGTTCCTGCTTTTGCCTGGCCCAGCCCTGGCTGTTGTGGGCATTTGAGGAATGAAGCTGAAGATGATAAATTTCTCTTTCTCTCTCTAGCTTTGTCTCTATCTCTGCCTCCCTCTGTCCCTCTGCCTCTCAACTTTAAAAAAAGAAGAAGTATTCTTCAATAATGGCTCAGAGATGAGTGTGGGAAAATGACAGTAAAGGATGCCTTTGGAGCAGGAAAGGCGAGAATCAGTGACACAGGGAAAGTGAGAGACTTACCTGAGCAGGGGCAAATGATTTAGTATGAAAGGAAAGCTGGATATGAGGTGGGGAGTAAAGAGAATTGAGATAGGAGACACAGAACAAGAAATATTATGAAGATTTATTCTTTGTTATTTACAGAATTTTGGGTTTCATTGCTGAAAATTAGAAGTCCCTAGTCTTCAGATTTTCTAACCCATTTTGGTAGCAGTGGAGAAAATCAGAGAGAGGTGAAGCTTGTGGCGGGGTGAAGCAATGCCTGAAATATTTAGGAATAGGAATCAGCAGGACTTGGCAACCTGAGATGTATGAAGTGATCAAGATAATATGCCACAGAATCACTTCACAGTCCTAGATTTTTGAGGTACATGTGGTATGGAGTTCAGGGCAAGAAGTACCAAATAAGAGTTGAAGGTGTCAGGGCATGCCTTCTGTGAGTCCCTGAGGAGCTGCTGCTGCAGCTGTTAAGTAAATCTATGCTTTGTTTTTGATGCATGTCAAGAATCCAAACCTGGCTTGCTCCTTGTTACTCAAAGAACTAAGTAATTAAACATATTGGACTATTCAAATAATACAATATTTCATCAGAGTAATGTAAGGAAAAGCAAACTGAGTTGCCAATGTATTTTGGAGTGTTAAATTATCTGCATACCAGGAAACGGGATGTGTTTACTTGCTCAAGCAATTAAACCACATCTGAAACAGCAGCTGCAATTGGAATCACCACCTGGTTAAGTTTACAGTAATCTACTGTTACTCTTCAGGATACAGATGTTTTCTGTACTAGCCAAAAAGATTGATTTAAGTGGTGTGTGGTGGGAATCACCACCCTTGCATCTTCAGGGGCGGCACTAATCTCTGCAGACCCTCCAGGGATGCGGGGTGCTTCCGATTTGCAGGGAGGCAGTTCTAGTGAATTCTATTTGTACTTCCTACAATAATAGCCCACAGACCACAGGACGGGAATCAGAACAGATTCTGTGCACGTCTGTTACAACAATTTCACTCTGGAATTGGGGAAATGGTTACAGTATGGTTCAGTATGGTTTGGAGAACCCACTGGACTCTCTATGAGATGAACGTAAAGTAAAACTCCTGATCTCCATAATCCCCTACTCCAAATGAAGCACCACAATGAAGTTTTACATCTCCTAAAACCAGTGTCAGTGCAGAGGGAGTGTCCAGTGGTTCTCAAAGATTTGATTTCTTTTTCTGCAGTGCAAAGTCACCATGGTTAAAGGTCATAGGTCCCTCTGGGAAAGGCTGAGAGAAAGATTAACAACATAAATTTTAAGCAGCACCATGAAATCCTTTCTCGAGAGGATCCAGCAGCCCCTTTGATCAAAGGGTTCTGAGGGGCAGGCACTGTGGTACAGAAAGTTAAGCTGACATTTGGGATGCCATATCCCAAATCTGAGTGCCTGGTTCTATTCATGGCTACTCTGCCTCTGATCCAGCTTCTTGCTGATGCAGTACTGGGAGGCAGCGGGTGATGGCTCCAGTAGTTGAGTCCTGTCACTTATGTGGTGGACCCAGATGGAGTTCCAGGCTCCTGTCTTAAGCCAGGCACATCTCTGGCTGTTGTGGGCATTTGGGGAATGAACCAGAGGATAAGTTCTCTCTCTCTCTCTCTCTCTCTCTCTCTCTCTCTCTCTGCATTTCAAAAAAGAGAGAGAGAGAGAGAAAGGGAGGCAGGGAGGGAGGGAAAAAGGGAGGGAGAGAGGAGGAAAAAGATTCTGAGTCTGTTAACTAGCTCATGTCTAAATTTTCATGATTCAAGTTAGACTTGATACAAAACACTTCTACTTACACAGATCAAGTAAGAAGTTAGTAGACTCTCATCTAATTCTATAAGGACACTATAATCAACTATTCAATATCATAGGTCTATAAGACTCCTCCATTCACTGTGAGAAACACACCTACATTGCCTTTGGTAGTTAATTGTCATCAATTATCCCCACTGCATTAAGGAATAGTTTGTTGGCAGCAGTTCCAATGATAATTTTAAAGAGTGACCACAGAGTACTTCTAGAATGCTGTGGTTCTCCCACAAATTTGAGATCTCCTTGGAGTTATCCTGCTGTCATCACTGTTCTATGTGGCAATGTAGTCTCTCTTGCTGCTACCTGGATAGGCCCTGCTGTTCTACTTATCACTGTAGGCATTGCTATTACTCCCTTAGGTATAGTGGTCCTGGCCAGAAGATGGCAGCTACCTCATTTTGCCCTACCAGAAAGCCCCAAGAAGCCAATGCTGCAAGACTGTATGGTATAAGTTCATCTGAATTCTTTTCCAGAAGGAATTTAAAGCAATGTTACTTTTACCTTATTGTTTCAGTCCAGCATCCACTGCCATTCTGATTAGTATACCCAAATTTCCTTTGGGAAACTTTCTCCCATGCTTAATTCCATAGTTTTGTGAAACTGATGCTACTCCAAGTTGCATGAGAGCCCTGATAGGCTGAAGCCAGCCCACAGGTCACCTTCCCCCTAGTCATTTCGTTACGTGCAGAGAAGTGTAAAAGCCCAGGCATGAGCTAATCAGCACTCCATTCCCTCAGCTTCAGTGGTAGTGCAACAGATCAGAGATAAATCTATGACATCAGTCACTGACTACACAGTCCAGTGAGCAGTGACAATCTGTGAGATGGGTGGTTTTTTTAATTATTATTATTGTTGGTTTATTGTTTTCTCTGGTCTGCCTGGAAGTATAGGAGTTTCATCACTCCCTAACATACAGATTTATTATTATGGCTTCTTACTTATTATCTAAGCTAGGGAAAAAGGGAGAAATTTTCTGATGGAAAACCCTCAGTACCTTAGTTAACATCTACTTTATCTTTCCTATCCCCATCCCAAAGTCAATCACAAACAAAAATTTAAGGAATATACCACACACTCCTTGAGTGTTCACTTAGTCTTTTCTCTAAATAGGACACAAATGCTGGAGCAGGGACTGATTCAGGCAAAAATCATGCAGATATACCATCCCTCCACATTCGAGCTGGCTACACACTTGGAAGATTGGTTTGCTGCACAAATCCAGGAGGCACCTTGACATCCTAGTCCATCAGTGTCTGTGGCACTCAGATTTTGGGGTGCCTTTAAATCCTATCAACATAAACAAAGGAAGCCCATTCCTGGAGTCCAAAGTCTGTGATTTTTTCACTTTTTGTAGAAAACTGACAAAAATATGGACTCTGTTGCAATGAAGACGCACACCAACACCTTCAAAGTTTTGTAGACAACTATGTGTCAATCACAAACTCTGAAGCTTATTCAAAGACCATAGGTTAAAAATACCTTCCCTAGGGGCCAGTGCTATGGTGTAGTGGGGTAAGCTGCTCCACTTCGAAACCAGCTCCCTGCTAATGTGCCTAGGAAGGCAGCAGAAGATGGCCCAAGTGCTTGGGCCCCTGCACCCCTATGTGAAACCTGGAAGAAGCTCCTGGCTGCTGGCTTCAGAATGGCCCAGCACTGGCCATTGCAGCCATTTCAGGAGTTAACCAGAGGATGGAAGACCTCTCTCTCTCTCTCTCTCTCTCTCTCTCTCTCTGCCTTTAAGATAAATAAAATAAATCTTTTAAAAAAACCCTTCCTTAACTCAACAAAATTCGCTTATTCTCATCAATCTTTTAAAACAGCTTTTAAAGGCATTTCCTTAAATGCTCTCTTTTCTTTGCTAGAAGCTGCAAATCCCAGCATGGACTTTTTTTTTTTAAGATTTATTTTATTTATTTGAGAGTCAGAGTTACGGAGAGAAGGACAGGCAGAGAGAGAGAGAGAGAGAGAGAGAGAGAGAGGTCTTCCATCCGCTGGTTCACTCCCCAAATGACCACAATGGCCGGATCCAAAGCCAGGAGCCGGGAGCTTCTTCCAGGTCTCCCACGTGGGTGCAGGGGCCCAAGGACTTGGGCCATCTTCTACTGCTTTCCCAGGCCAGAGCAGAGGGTTGGATCAGAAGTGGAGCAGCCGGGATGCGAACCGGTGCCCATATGGGATGCTGGTACTGCACTCCACGGCTTTAACCCGCTGCGCATAGCACCGGCCCCCAGAGTAGACATTCTTAAAATTGCATTAATGGCTGGTATTGTGGCACAATGGGTTAAGCCACTACATGGCACACAAGCATCCCATATCACAGTGCCAGCTCAAGTCCTAGATGCTCTATTTCTAGCTTCCTGCTAATGTGCCTGCAAAAGCAGTAGAAGACAGCCCCATTACTTGGGCCCCTGCCACCCATGTAGGAGATGGAAATATAGTTCCAGGCTCCTGGCTTTGGCCTGGCCCAGCCCCTGCCGTTGTGGTCATCCACTGGATAGAAATCTCTTTCTCTCTCTCCCTCCCTCCATCACTCTGCTTTTCAAACAAATAAAAAAAAAATCTTTCCAAAACAGTTCATTAGAAGTTTGTGTGTCATTTCTTAATAATCAATAACAAAGTCCAATTGCTTTTCCAAGAGTGAAGAAAAAGGAGATTTTGCACTCTGGTAGAAAATCTTGCATTTTTTTTCTTTCACATTTGCTTTTTAGGGTTTTGGGAACCTTTAAAGAGAGCCACATCAAAAGCTAAGGGAAAATAAATCTCTCAACTCCCTCTTTACATCATTATTTATTGTCCCATGCTTCTACAAAGCGCATTTGAAGGTTACATTCACCCATGCCTGGCTCTTTGGGGAAGCATTTTCTTTTTGGTGATTACTAAAAGTTAAGTGCCATCCCTCACCTTCTTTTCCATCGTTTACAATCATCTGGAACCCCTGAATGTGCTTGCCTGTCTTGGTCTAACAGTCCCTAAAGGAATTTATGATCACAATCCTTGCATTGCATCCTGTTTATTTTTATTTTCACACAGTGACTGAACATCTAGGTGCTTAGCAGTGCATGGAAACCTGAGCTCAAAGCAACTGCTGGGCTTGTTTGCAGATGTATTACCAGGAAGATTTGCTCAGGTCTGCTCCTTGGCAGACTCATGTCTGAAAGGAAAGGGAGGAAAAGGACAAACCAAAACTGCATGTGAACTAAAAAATGGTAGGCCCAAGGGCAGGCATTTGGCCTGATGGTTAAGACTCTTGTGTCAGAATGCCTAGGTCTGATGCCTGCCTCTGGCACTTGATTCCAACTCTGTGCCAATGCAGACCCTGGGGCTGGGACCGGGTGAAGGGAGGGTGATGCTTCAAATGATTGGGTTCCTGTCATCCATTTGGGAGACCTGAAATGAGTTCACAGCTCCCAGAATTCAGCTTTGGTTTTCCCACCACTGCAAGCATTTGCTATGGGAGTACCTCTCTGCCTATCCATGTGTGTGTCTCTCAAATGAATGAATAAATAAATTCATTTTAAAAAAATCTGTGGCAGCCTCATAGAACAGACTCTAAGAACTGCAGAGAAGTTGCACACTCAAGACTATGGGACATTACCAACTCCTACTCTCTCACATCCCCACATCCAACACAATCCTGATCATTCTGTTTTCAAATTGCATACCAAAAGCCTACTATTTCTATTCTCCACACAGCAGTGGAATGTCTCTTTAAAAATGGAACTCAGCGAGTAACTTATCTACTCAAAACACTTCAAACAGCTCACAATCTCAGAATGAAGAGCTCCACACTTCAGCATATCTTATGTGATCTACCTCACCTCTCAAATGACTCTAACCTCATCTCCACCTACTCTCACTTGCTCCAGCCACACTGACTTCCTTGTACCTCTTCATCTTTGGCCTTTCACCTGAGGCCTTGGCACTGGCCTCTTCCTCTAACTGGAAAAGTCTACTATCTTTCAGCACCACCTCCACCACCACATTGCTGTAAGCCAATCATCGCATCACATCTGGATCATGACAAAAGCCTACTAATTGCCCCACCTACTTCCATCCTTGTCCTTCTCCTGTATGATAAAGTACTTGGATCAAGAAGACAACTCGGCCGGCGCCACAGCTCACTAGGCTAATCCTCCGCCTGCAGCGCTGACAACCTGGGTTCTAGTTCCAGATGGGATGCTGGATTCTGTCCCAGTTGCTCCTCTTCCAGTCTAGCTCTCTGCTGTGGCCCGGGAAGGCAGTGGAGGATGGCCCAAGTGCTTGGGCCCTGCACCCGCATGGGAGACCAGGAGGAAGCACCTGGCTCCTGGCTTCGGATCGGCACAGTGCGCAGGCCGTAGCAGCCATTTGGGGGGTGAACCAATGGAAGGAAGACCTTTCTCTCTGTCTCTCTCTCTCTCACTAACTCTGCCTGTCCAAAAAAAAGACAATTCAATTTTTAAAAAAATGATAAATTTGACTGAACACTTCACCAAAGACTGCAAATATGCATATGTAAAAATGTTACAAATCATTGGTCTATAGGGAAAAGCAAATTAAAAAATAAAAAGGTACTACTAGACTGGCACTAAAATGTCTATTTTTTTTTTTTTTTTGACAGGCAGGGTGGACAGTGAGAGAGAGAGAGACAGAGAGAGAGACAGAGAGAAAGGTCTTCCTTTGCCGTTGGTTCACCCTCCAATGGCCACCGCGGCCGCCGCGCTGCAGCCAGCACACCACGCTGATCTGAAGGCAGGAGCCAGGTGCTTATCCTGGTCTCCCATGGGGTGCAGGGCCCAAGCACTTGGGCCATCCTCCACTGCACTCCCTGGCCACAGCAGAGAGCTGGCCTGGAAGAGGGGCAACGGGACAGAATCCGGTGCCCTGACTGGGACTAGAACCTGGTGTGCCGGTGCCGCAAGGCGGAGGATTAGCCTAGTGAGCCGCGGCGCCGGCCAAAATGTCTATTTTTTTAAAGTAGTTTTACAATGGAAACAATCCAAACTGTTAAGGAGATAAATTGTGATATACCCATACAATAACATGCTATTCAGCAATAAAAAATGAACAACTATTAATAATGCAAGAACATGGAAGATCACAAAAGCATTGTCTATAGCAAAAAAAAAGTCAGACAAAAAGTCTACTAAGTTAAAAAAAAAAGAGGAGCTAATAAAAAGAAAGTCTACTAAGTGCATGAATCCATTTATATGAAATTCTAGAAAAGGCAAAAGGTTTAGCAACAGAAATCAGATCAATCTTTGCCATAAGTGGAGGGAATTGATTGAAAGAGATAGGAGGGAATTTGGGGGATAATGAAAATGTTCTTAAGTCTTGACTGTAGTGATTATTACACAACTCTGCATTTGTCAAAACTCATCAAACCGTACACTAAAAATTGGTGAATGTTATTACACGTAAATTATACCTCACAAAAGCGGATATAAAAATATTTAAAACACATACCTCTGTGTTATTTTAGAACTTCCTGTTACAAACTGCTTTAAGTATTGAAGTTTATAATACACATACAAAAGGGTATACAAATCATCAACATACACCTCAGCAAATTATCACAAAGCCCATTCATGTAAATATCACCTAGGGAAAGGAAGAGATTACTGTGAGTACTCCAGAATATCCACCCATTCTCTCCAAGTAGAATTTTACTACTGTTTAACCCTGTAAAAACAGTTTGCTGGTGCCTGTTTTTGACCTTTCACCTAAAGGGCATTGTGTAAAAAAGTAAAATTTGTGTCTCTAAAGAGACATCTGACTTCGTCCTGTGCTACTGGGAGTTGACCTTTAGTCCGTGAGATCTGCTGCCTAATAAGCATGTCTTTGTTACCTGGGGGTCTTGTGTGAGTCCAGTATCAGCTCAAACTCTTCAGGGACTGGAGGTTGAAAGTTAGCCACATGCACGGCCAATCATGACTGAGTTTTAAACCTCCAAATGCCAAAGCTGGAGTGATCCTCTCTGGCTGGCAAAACTTATGTGTATTAGGGGACAACATAGCTGGGAGACGTCAGCTCTACAACTAGGCAGGAACTGAAAGCTCCTTGTGTGGCACTCTGCTGGACTTGGTTCCATGCACCTACTCTTCTGACTGATTTTAATTTGCACCTTTTGCTGTAATGAACAGTAACTATGAGTATAAAAGTTTCAGTGAGTCCTGTCAGTCCTTCTACCAAATTAGCAAACATGAAGGTGGTCATGGGAACCCCTGAACTTGCAGTTAGCACCAGAAATGTGAGTGCTCTTCGGGGCCCCTGAACTTGGTAATTGGTGTCAGAAGCAAGGACAGTCTTGGGAACCTATGAACTCTGCAAAAATCATGAAGATTACTTTTAGTATATCTTCTTTTGCTCAGCATTATGATTTTGTGATTCATTCATGTTGTAGCTTAAGCATAATTTTCCACTTTGCTTGTACAGTAACACACTATACGAACTGACTGTAATTTATTCACTCTACTGTTGATAGACATTTGGATTCTTTCCCGATTTGAAGTATTAGGATCAGCAGACCTACAAGGAAAAACAAGGGAATCTATAATCATAGCAGGAGATTCTAACATATCTGTCTCAGTTGGTAAGAACAAGCAAAAAAATCCATAAAAATACATTTTTAAGGGTCGGCACTGTGGTGTAGCAGGTAAAGCTACCACCTGCAGTACCAGCATCCTAATGGGCAGTGGTTCAAGTCCGGCTGTTCCACTTCTTATCCAGCTCTCTGCTTATGGCCAGGAAAAGCAGCAGAAGATGGCCCAAGTGCTTGGGCCCCTGCACCCACATGAGAAAACCAAAAGGAGCTCCTGGCTCCTGACTTCAGATTGGTTCAGCTGCAGTCATTGCGGTCATTTGAGGAGTGAACCAGTGGATGGAAGACCTCTCTCACTCTCACTCTGCCTTTCAAATAAATAAATAATTTTTTTTAAAAAAAGAAAATATACTTTTAAAACATTTATTTATTAATTTGAAAGGAGAGTGACGAGAGACAGGAAGAGAGAGATCTTCCATCTACTGGCTCACTCCCCAAATGACCACCACAGCCAGGACCAAGGCAGGCAAAAGGCAGGAGCTAAAAATTCCTTCCTAATCTGCCACATGGGTGTCACAGGCCCAAGTACTTGGGACAGCTTATGCAGCCTTCCCAGGCTGAATCAGAAGTGGAGCAGCAGGAACTTGAACCAGCGCTCTGATATCTGAAACTGATGTCAAAAGCAGTGGCTTAACTCACTGTACCACAATGCCAGCACCAGAATATTGATTTTAATGACACAATTGATGTATTAGACATAACTCAATACATAAAACGCTTTTAGGGGGGCCGGCGTTGTGGTGCAGCAGGTTAAAGCCCTGGCCTGAAGCACTGGCATCTCACAAGGGCACCAGTTCGAGTCCTGGCTGCTCCACTTCCGATCCAGCTCTCTGCTATGGCCTGGGAAGGCAGTGGAAGATGGCCCAAGTCCTTGGGAGACCTGGAAAAAGCTCCTGGCTCCTGGCTTCAGATCTGCACAGTTCCAGCCGTTGTGGCCATTTGGGGAGTGAACCAGCAGGTGGAAGACCTCTCTCTCTGTCTCTACCTCTCTCTGTAACTTTGTCTTTCAAATAAATAAGATAAATCTTAAAATAATAATGACTAATCCCCCCAGTGAATACTATAATCTTATACTATTCTGAGATCTATACAAGTATTATTTCAGTGAATTTTCATAGCATCTCTTCTAATTTTGTGACTAAAAAAATTGAGGCATAGAAAAGTTAGAGAATTTTTCATAATTCCACACCTAAAATACGGCAGATCTAAAACTCAACTTTCAGGAAATCTAATTCTAGAGTCAAGTTCTGAATTCCTATGATTTTTTTCAATTCCTATTTTCTCTTTATTTTTGAGTAAAGTTTGATATTTCACAATTTCCTGGAGAACCACTGTTTCATCTAGATTTGAAAATTTATTAGCATCACCTGAATTTCAAATTTTGATAGAAAGTTCCAGAATTTGTATCAACTTAAAACTAATTTAGCCCTAGCCGGCGCCGCGGCTCACTAGGCTAATCCTCCGCCTAGCGGCGCCGGCACACCGGGTTCTAGTCCCGGTCGGGGCGCCGGATTCTGTCCCGGTTGCCCCTCTTCCAGGCCAGCCCTCTGCTGTGGCTAGGGAGTGCAGTGGAGGATGGCCCAGGTGCTTGGGCCCTGCACCCCATGGGAGACCAGGAAAAGCACCTGGCTCCTGGCTCCTGCCATCGGATCAGCGCGGTGCGCCGGCCGCAGCGCGCCGGCCGCGGCGGCCATTGGAGGGTGAACCAACGGCAAAGGAAGACCTTTCTCTCTGTCTCTCTCTCTCACTGTCCACTCTGCCTGTCAAAAAAAAATAAATAAATAAAAAAAAATAAAAAAAAAAAAAACTAATTTAGCCCTATATTCTTGCTTCCCATATCATGAATGCTATAACTTACCTGGGGCAACAGTACATGTGAATCTTGCACTAAAATTTCATAACAAAAACAATCATCACCTCATCTAAGACATTTTTGATCACCACAAGTTTCTAAAAGTTTGATGCTTGAAGATTAAAGATCACTAACATTGATGATATGAAACATAATTTTCCAGACAGATATACTTTTTAAAAATTCTTTTACTGTGATAGAGGAGTATATGGCAAGACAAACTTAAGGTAGTAAGTGACTGTACATTGAACATTTATGTAGTCATTATTACTTACAATGTCAGCAGTTAGAAACAATCTGCATGTTTTTTTCTCACATCAGCTCACTTCCCTTTCAGCCATTTATTTAATTTTTTATCAAAAGAATATTTATTAAAATTATTAAGAATTCATAGTGAAACAGGGTTGTATACATAAACACAGGAATTAGAAGGGAAAGCACAAGTGCTTTGCTCCTCACAACGCACCAGGTAAATACAAAATTGTACATATCTTGTGGTGTAGTTTATCAGCATTATTATTTTTACATAAGAAAATAGACAACCAGAAAGTTTTGTTAAGCATATAGTTTACAATCCCAGATGGAATTATAAGCAGAGATGCTTGGTTACTAAACCCTTACTTTTTCTACCCTGCCACCCAAGAGTAGCTTGGCAGCTTTCAATATTAATGTTGCACATTTATTCTCCCTGCTGGACCTTTTCCTGAGAATAAGAGGAAAGCTCTCCCAGAGTAGAAACAACATAATCTTTCCCATGACTTTTCCATTTCCAAACCACCATAACAACATCAACAAAATCACAAGTCATGTTCTGTAGTTTATGTGTTTAATTTCATGTATTTTTAAGAATTCTACTATATTTCCAACTTTTTCTATCTTTTAATTAATTTTTTTAAAGATTTATTTATTTATTTGAAAGTCAGAGTTACACAAAGAAAGAGAGGCAGAGAGAGAGAGAGGTCTACCATCCGATGGTTCACTCCCCAAATGGCCACAATGGCCGGAGCTGTGCCGATCTGAAGGCAGGAGCCAGCTGCTTCTTCCAGGTCTCCCACACGGGTGCAGGGACCCAAGGACTTGGGCCATCTTCTACTGCTATCCCGGGCCATAGCAGAGAGCTGGACAGGAAGTGGAGCAGCTGGGTCTCGAACCAGAGCCCATATGGGATGCCAGTGCTTCAGGCCAGGGTGTTAACCCACTGTGTCACAGCACTGGCCCCATCTTTTAAGTAATTTTAACAGATTCTATGTGATTTGTAGATACAAGTCAAAGAACAAATAATGATATTCCCTTCCTCCTTTCTTCCCATCCTCCTTGCTTCTACCTTTCTTTTTTTAACATAGTTTAAATCTACATTACAGTAAAAAGGCTTAATACTTCACCAAATAAGAAGTTTAACAAGTAAAAAGCAAAAAGACCCTAATTTAGTGGGAACATAGACAATGGCTGTGAACTATAATTGAATGGAAAAATGACCATTTCATTCACATACAGTTATTTTTGCAATTAGTTATTCATAATTTCTTTCAATGAAATAGAACCAATGCAACCTAAATAGAACAATGTAATATCTAAATGTTTCCTGTGTGGTTACAAGATAATAATTAAGTTCACTTATACTTTAATCCATCTCCTTGCAACAGTTTATGCACAAGAATAATTTTATGTAGATTTTAATGCAAATAATTATATATATATATAGTACTCTACTAGTTATCACAGATCAGGGAAAATATATGATATTTATATTTTTGAGACTTGCTTATTTCACTAAGTATAATGGCTCCCAGTTTGCTAAAGACAGGATTTCATTCTATTATATGGCTGTGTCATCTTCCATAGTCTATATATACCACATTTTCTTTATCCAGTCATCAGCTAAAGGACATTTAGGTTGATTCCATATTTTAGCTACTGCAAATTGAGCTGTAATAAACATGGTGGGTTACAGATAACTCTTTTATATGCTTATTTCATTTCCCTTATTTCATTTTCCCAGGAGTGGGATAGCTGAATCATATAGTAGATCTGTGTTCAGCTTTCTGAGGAATCTCCATGGCTGTCTTCCACAATGGCTGTACCAATCTGCATTCCCACCAACCAAGGATTAAGGAACATTTTCCCCACATCCTCATCAGTATTCAGTTTTCTGATTTATGTATGAGAGCCATTCTAACTGGAGTGAGGTGAACCTCAGTATGGTTTTGATTTGCATTTCTCTGATGGCTAATGATTCTGAGCATTTTTTCATATGTCTGTTGGACATTTGAATTTCATCTTTTGAAAAATGCCTGTTCAAGTCTTTTGCCCATTTCTTAACTGGATTGTTTGTTTTGTTGTTAAGTTTCTTGAGCTCTTTTTAGATTCTAGATATTAATCCTTTATCAGTTGCATAGTTTGCAAATATTCTCTCCCATTCTGTGGGCAGCCTCTTGACTTTGTTAAATGGTTCCTTTGTAGTTCAGAAGCTTCTTAGCTTAATGTAATATCATTTGCCTATTTTGGCTTTGATTGCCTGTGCTTCTGGAGTCTTTTCCAAGAAATCTTTGCCTATACCAATGTCTTGCAGAGTTTCCCCAATATTATCCTCTAGTAATTTGATGTTATCAGGTCACAGATTTAGATCCTTGATCCATTTTGAGTTGATTTTTGTGTAAGGTGTAAGGTATGTGTGTTGTTTCATACTTCTACATGCAGAGACCCAATTTTCCCAGCACTGTTTGTTGAATAGTTTGTCCTTTCTCCAGGGGTTGACTGTAGCTCCTTTGTCAAAGATTAGCTGGCTGTAGATGCTTGGACTGGCTCCAAGCACTTGGGCCATCCTCCACTGCACTCCCGGGCCACAGCAGAGAGCTAGACTGGAAGAGGGGCAACTGGGACAGAATCCAGCACCCTGACCAGGACTAGAACCTGGGGTGCTGGTGCTGCAGGCAGAGGATTAGCCTATTGAGCCACTGTGCCAGCCTGTATATCTTCTGTCTCCCCTTCTAGAAAGTAAGCTCCATGAAGTTAAAGCTGTTCTTTCTTATTCTCTGCTCCATTCTCAGTACTTAAAATAGTAGCAATTAGGCCGGCGCCGTGGCTCAATAGGCTAATCCTCCGCCTGCAGTGCTGGCACACCAGGTTTTGTCCCGGTTGCTCCTCTTCCAGTCCAGCTCTCTGCTGTGGCCCGGGAGTGCAAAGGAGGATGGTCCAAGTCCTTGGGCCCTGCACCCGCATGGGAGACCAGGAGAAGCACCTGGCTCCTGGTTTCGGATCAGTGCAGTGTGCCAGCTGCAGCGCGCTGGCCACAGCAGCCACTGGAGGGTGAACCAACGGCAAAGGAAGACCTTTCTCTCTGTCTTACTGTCCACTCTGCCTATCAAAAAAAAAAAAAAAAAAGTAGCAATTAGTAAATAGTAGAGGTTCAATAAGTATTTGTTGAATGCAGTGCCTAAGTGTAGGTGTTATCTGATTTTAAAAGTTTTTTTTTCTAGAATCAAGACAGAGGGAGACAGATGGACAAATTGAGAGGGCTGACATCCACTGGTTCATTCCCCACATGCTCACAAGGGCTAGGGCTAGGCCAGGCCAAAGCTGGCAGGAACTCAATCCAGGTCTCCCACAAGATTGGTAAGAATCCAGTTACTTGAGCCATTACCAATGCCTCCCAAAGTCCACATTATCATAAAGCTGGAGTAAGAATTTTTGAGCCAAGCATCAAATCCAGGTACTCCAGTATGTGATACAGGCATCTTAAATGGCATCTTCACCACTAGGCCAAACAATCACCCTTTGATTGATTAAAATTTTACTGGGCAACCATTGTGTCATGTAAAGTTTGGTGATAAAGTGGTTAACATCTATGATCTTATGAAGTAAAAAGATGCAGACAAAATTTCAATCTCCTACTGATTGGGAATATTTTATTTAAATGCTGTAAAATCACTTCACTAAGAGTTGACATGATATCATTCAATTAGTAACATTTTATAACAAAAGATTACCTTCAAAATGCTGTATTCCCATCCAAAGATACCAAACATTTCACCAACTACTTCAAGTAATTTTGAAAATCACCCTTAGCAGTAACGTGAGAAGGGGCCTACACCTAAGATGTCAGCCAACAGCAGCAGACTGAATGTTTCCTAATTTCTACTTCCATACTTCTTGCAGGTATCCTCCTTCGTTACTTTTCCACACATTTTCTCTTTAATTAGAAATACAATTAATTAAGTCTCCTTTAAAAACAAACGCTGTGTGTTTCTATATGATTTGGTCATTTAAATAAATCAGAGCTTTTGAAGAATCACACACCAGTTTCCCTGATCATAGTAGCTTTGCAGAATGCTGACATTACTCAAAGTCTGGCAGGCAGCTTCCAGCTCTCCCTCACAGAACACATGGTAGTAACGGTGAAACACAGCACTGGTATCACAGGATCCTAATGGACCCAATGACTCAACAGGTTTGGCTTTCCCAGAGCTTCCCTTAAGGTGCCAGGGAACCAGAACATCTTGAGAATGAAAAGAAGTCCTGTTGGTATGAACAGGCAGCTCGGAATTAGCAACTTTGTTTGAATGACATTCTCCCTCCTGAATGTCACTAAAGGAGGGGACCGAAGATGCTGTGTCTTGATGGCCCATGTCAGGCATCTGCTCCAGAAGCAACCCTTGTGCAGAAGCGTCACTGCTTATTTCCTCTTTCTTTCCTTGGCTAATTCTATTTCCTTTAAGATATTTAGACTTCTGTTTATTATATTCTTGTTCCATTGCCCAGACATAGATAAGTGCTTTCCCACCAGGTCTCAGGAGTCGAACGAGTTCTTGGAGAGCCAACACTCTACGTTCCTAATAAAGAGTAAATAAGTAAATATACAAACACATTGCCATTAAGCATTCCCAAGAGAGGAAATGGGAATATATAACTGACTGTAGGGCTGTTTCCATCAGAATGAACAGAAAGAAAATATAACAAAATGTCTTATATAAAGCAGGGGCTGTTTTGTGATTAAGAAAAAAAGTTGAGGAAGTAGAGAAAAGGAAATTTTTATTTCTGTTCATCTTCTCTATGGCTTTTTCCTTAACCAACTGGCTGGGATACATGAAAAAACTGGCCAGTTCTTATTGAGCTATGAGTAGTATACGAAGAACTTTCAGGTTAATCATTACATTTATATATACATTTATATAACACTTGTATAAAATCATTACATTTATATAATACTTATGTAAACTGTATTTTGAAGACTCTTATTTAGCACCTTGATGAAGTGTTCATATTAATTCTCATCACTTAAAACAACCATGAAGACTGGATGAAATACATGAGACAGCTGCTTCAAGGCATTGGTGACCAACACTACAGGCAGGACTTAGAAGGCTATGATCCCTGAGAGAAAGGGAATGAACCCAGGTGAGCTTACATTCACCCCATTTTTCCCTGAGATTATTTACTAATCTTACACTGTCAGGAAATGGTAAACATACCAAAGTCAGCTGGACTATAATGTAAAGGACAGATGTTGTAAAGGTCAAGAGTAATCATTAAAAAAACAATAAAATATTAACCAGCAAGCTAACAGAAGAGGAAAAAAATATAACAATAAACTATATTAAAACTATAAGCCTTGCCATCAGAGAGCTAAGATTTACACACACACACACACACACACACAATTGACAAAAGAAATGGATCTTTCCAGTTCCATTCCAGTTCCACAGCACTTTTAGCCTCAGATAATGCCTTCAACTTTCAAAGCAACAGATACTGCACTGTACACCTAAGTGGCCCATTCAATATGGCCAAAAGATCCAGTAAGTAATCTCAAATTATATGTTAACATAGGAGGAAGCACTGTATATGTTATGGTAGTTAAAAGAGAGGATTTTAAGTGTACTCCTTTTTTATGCTGAATAATATTCCATTGTATGTATATACCACATTTTGTCTATCCATTTATCCATCAATGGACATTTGAATTGTTTCCACTATTTGGCTACTGTGAATAATGCTATCATGAACGCAGGTATACAAATATCCATTTGAGGCTCTGCTTCTAATTCTTTTACACCTAGAAGTAGAATTGCTCAATTACATGGTAACTCCATGTCAGATTTTCTAAGGAACTGCCACACATTTTTTCACAATGGCTGTGCTACTTTACATTCTCATCAGCAAAGCATAAGGTTTTAATTTCTCTACTTCCTCAACTACACTTGTTATTTCCTATGTTTCTGATAAATTTCATCCTAATGTACATGGTGTGTTAGATCATTAGGGTTTTTATTTGCATTTCTCTAATGATTAGTGACTTTGAGTACTTTTTCACATATTTATTTGCCATTTATATATCCTCCTTGGAAAAATCTCTATTTAAGACCTCTGTCCATTCTTTAATTTTTTTTTTTGTTACTGTTACATCTTGGGAGTTCTGTATATATTTTGAATTCCTTCTCAGATATATGATTCACAAATATTTTCTTCCACTCCATAAGTTGCTTTTTCATGCTTTGACTGTTTGAGGCATAAAAATACTTATTTTTGATAAAATACAATTTATTTACTTATTCTTCCATTGCCTATACTTTTGATATATCTAAAAAAATCATGCCAAATCCAATGACATGAAGCTTTTCTTCTGTTTTCTTCTTATAGTTTTAAATTTTAGCTCCTGTAAATAGGTCTTTGATCCATAATGGGTTATTTTTTGCAAATGGTATAAAGTAAAAATACAATTTCATTCTTGCATGTGGTCAATGACTTATTTTTAAAATAAATTTCAATAGATATGGAAAGGTAAACATAATAAATTTTTTAAGATTTACAGAGAACTGCAAACAGAGGAAGTGGTCGAACACACATTTGCAAGAGTAAAAAATGGATATAGGTATATTTATGCATAATGATATCTTTCAGAATTTGAAAATGAAGACAATCCACTGCCACTGAGTTACAGTTGAAGAGAGCACTGGGTACCAAACATTTCTTTGAAATGAAGAGGATTTTCTAGTTTAGTGGTGCACTTACAGCCTGAAAACTTTTTTCTGTTTGCAATACTGCTTCTAAGTGTGCTGATGGCTGGTGCATTTCTCTGCAAAGAGCTCCTTACATTGTTTGCTGCAGCCCAGCAGAATTTCTTGGGTTACTATCACAGAGTCAGTGAATGAAGAAGCATAGAGTTTCATGATTTGTTTTGTTTTGAACTTGGGTAGGGTCACAGGGTCTACCCAAACTGCAGGTAACTCACAAGGTGAACAACGAAGTTATTGCTTAGCTTAGCAGATAAACTGTTAACAGAGGGGGAAAAGGGCTTTTTCTTTAAAAAAATAAAATTTACAACATCAAACTCATTTTTTTAAAATTGATAACATATTAAAAGAGTCAGCATACTACTCTTACTTAAGTAAGACAACATTTTGAAAACAAAACAAAACAAAAAAGACAGGAAAGAAGGAAAACAGAATGTAAAAGAAAGTGAGACTCCTGTCAGGGATAACAGCAGAGTTGGGCTGAGAAAGAAAAGGGGGGTGAGGGGAGGAGAAAAGAAGAGAAACAGAGAAGAGACTCACAGCCTAAAAAAGAAGAGTACATTTAAGAGGCCTATAGCAATATTCTCAAAGTCTCTTCCCATCAAAATTCTGTGACTCTCTGGATCTGAAGAAAGGGAATGAGACTTCAGGTAGAAAAAAGGTTAAAACATATAGCAACAGAAAAAAGTCCCCTCTGGCCTCTGTTTAAGTAAACATGATTCCCATGTAGCCCATCTTAATTGTATGTGCTCTCTTGCAAAGAGGGCAAATTATATTACAATACAAGAGATGAAATGACAAGCTAAAACAGGCTCCAAAATCCATTAGCTTTCCCTGCCACTTTGGCTAAAATTTTTATTTTTATTTTTTTATTTTTATTTTTATTTTTATTTTTATTTATTTATTTATTTATTTGACAGGCAGAGTGGACAGTGAGAGAGAGACAGAGAGAAAGGTCTTCCTTTGCCATTGGTTCACCCTCCAATGGCCGCTGCGGCCGGCACACCACACTGATTCAAAGCCAGGAGCCAGGTGCTTCCTCCTGGTCTCCCATGGGGTGTAGGGCCCAAGCACTTGGGCCATCCTCCACTGCACTCCCGGGCCACAGCAGAGAGCTGGCCTGGAAGAGGGGCAACTGGGCCAGAATCCGGTCCCCGACCGGGACTAGAACACGGTGTGCTGGCGCCACAAGGTGGAGGATTAGCCTATTGAGCCACGGCGCTGGCCTTTTTTTTTTTTTTTTTTTTTGGCTACAAGTTCTTAGAGAAAGACAGACAATACTTACTGCTGTTGCAAAATGGTGAATAACAGCAATGGAGATGCAGGCATCACAAGACTCACTGCGGACTGGCACTGCCAGCGCATCACACGCAAAGGCCTGAAATTGCCTTTCTCTACAAATGTCCACAAGATTCTGGCTACGGTCACAACCAATCTGTAATACACAAAGAGAATTTCACAACATTTTGTTTAAATGTCACTAGAAATTAAGAATTATGGATTTATTTCATACCTTAAAGTCATGAGACAGATTTCATATTCACTGTGAAAAGGTCTGAGGCCATGACATCATTTGTCAGAATATACAATTATTCATGGGAACATTTATTACCTTAGTAGATATCAAACAGAACTCAAATTAGTATATGGAAACAAAATGAGCAGGAAAAATATGAGAATAATGGAAATGGGAGTTCCAAATTTGCATCTAATTAGTCACCATTCAGAATCTAAGTCTTTCTGCAACATCACACTTTTAAAAAAAATGGAAGTTATCCCATGAATACGGACAGCTAGTATTTTGGAGGAAGTTACAAATAAGGGATCTAAGTTCCCTCTCATTACTATATATCCTGTATTGTAACAGCCCAAATAGCAGAAGGGCAAGTGATTCTTTGTTCTGTTTTATACTTTTCAATGTGATCACTGTTTATAATCAGAAAATAAAAATCCCCAAACAAAAAAGTAAAATAATTTATTTCATTTTTAAAAATTACTAATTTTTTTTCTGCGAAACACCTAACTTTATCAAGAATAAAGGGCAAGGCCAGCATTGCGGTACAGTGGGTTAAGCTGCTACCTTTGAGTCCTGGCTGCCCCACCTGTGATCCAGCTCCCTGCTAATGTGCCTGAGAAAGCAGAAGATGGCCTGAGTGCTTGGGACCATGAACCCACATGGGAGACACTGAGGAAGCTCCTGGCGCCTGGCTTTGGCCTTGCCCAGTCCCGGTAGATGGGGCCATTTGGGCAGTACCCCAGTGGGTAGAAGATTTCTCCCTCTCTCTGTCTCTCCCTCTCTCTATATAACTTTGTCTTCAAATAAATAAATAAATCTTACAAAAAAAAAGAATAAAGGGTTAAGGGGCTAGGGGCAGACATTTGACCTAGCGATTAACACATCTCACATTGGAGTGCCTGGGATTAAGTTTTGGTTCTACTCCTGACTCCTGACAATGTAGATCATAGAAAGCAGCAGTAATAACAGTAATGGATTCAAGTGACTGAGTTCCTGCACTCACATGGGAGATCTCTACTGAGTTGCTGGCTCCCAGCTTCCAGTTGCAGGAATTTGGGGAATTATATACTTTTAAACTGTTACGTTTAAAAGAGGAGTACATAAAGTGTTCTTTGGGTAAACATTTCACCATAACCAAATCATCCCCAAGCAGGTGAGACCTAACATGCCTTATGCATTTCTCCAGTTCTGTGGAGAGTTTGGAGATTGGAACTTCCCATCTTCTTTCTGGTATTGTTATTTTTGTACAGTTTTCCTGTTTAGTTCTATAAAGACAATACACACACTCAAATAGGTATATATATGGATACGGCTCCATGAGCACATGTACGTTGGGGAAGAAATAGAAGAGGTTAAGAAATATTATATCACTAATCAATAATTATCCCCAGGTACTTCTTTTTACTCCAGTCTTGATCACGAGAGAAAGATTTACATAAGCAGATTTAGTCAAACAGAAGTGGCTACCTTAAGCTTATATCTACTCATTTAATTTTTTTATGTAATAAGCACTGATCCTTAGGGTTCTCTTAGCCTTTCTGAGAATAAAAACTAGGAATCTTCATATCAAAACAATTGTTACTGAGTTAAATCACTGCCATGCTCCTCACATTAATGAGTTTCTCCATGAGCAAACTGGTATTAAACAGCCTCTATACTCTACCCCAGAGCTGCTTTCATTTCTAAAGTAGAATCAAAGGGACAAGCCAAAGGTAAAGTATAGCAATCCCTGTGACATATTTCAAGATGCAGAAGTACTGAGGGCCCATTAGTAACAACAGTGGCATGATTCTCAATTAATTGTTCCCCTTACCTTTGTAAGGTCATGCCTGGCTTATTACTTTTGTTTATGTTCACTCATATTCTATGTCACTCAGCCATCAGTCAGTAACAATATCAAGATGACAATACCATATAAAACATGCAGAACATATACTGCATATTTTGGTGCTTTCCACTTTTTCTTATATTTAAAGTTAGTTCAAAGGATCAGAAGTTTCAAGTCTGCCCAATTCTGACACATAGCTGCACCTTACACGTCAACATAAAGAAATCCAACTGCCTGTAAAACAAATCCTCAGAGCTAGGGCTCAACAGCTATCTAGAGGAGGAAAGTTATAATCTAACAACCACAGATGAAACAGAACCAGGAGAAAAGCAGCCAAACAAGCAAGAGGAAATCTCTCTTTCTTGCCAGGCTGTTATGACTGTTAGTTCACAGCATGCCTTTTCATGGGCAGTTGGTAATAAAGCACCAGATCTCGTGCGGATTCCCACTAACTGTTGCCCTGACTCATATCTGGCTCACTACTTGTCTTTTTCACTTATTTTGCCCTAGTCTTCAACATACCATAGAAAAATCATTAGATTTTCTTCTCTTTATTTTCTATTTTTAAATTCCTTTAAGTCTTTATATCAAAGATACCAAGTACTTTAAATTCGCCCTAATAATATTACATAAAGTGAACAAAAGAACAGAAAATGGTTTATGTATAAACACTCACATATATTTAAGGATTCATGTAAACTACATATTTCTGTGCACTGGATGGTGATCAAGGACATAAACATTCATATTGTGTTTTAAATGAACACTTTTTTGCTAGTAAATTTTTAAATCTTTAACGAAACATGAATTATACAATTCTGGAAGTATAGGTAGACATAAAAAAAAATTCAACCTGGTAATAAAAGGTGTAAATTAAGACAATTTCCATTTTTCTCCTATTAAACTACCAAAACTATTTTATAACCAAAACATACTGCATTAGTATCAGTGTGATAAAACATACTCTCAAATCATCTTCTTAAAATTGCTATTGATGACAATACCAATTGGCCGAATAATTTAAAGTACAATTAGGCAAATCATTTTTTAAATAACATACAAAGTTTATAACTTTTGCTCAATTTATTCTTCTAAAAATGTATCCTAAGAAAATAATCCAAAATATGGAAAAGCTAACCTGGCTATAGCAAATGTCTTTTACTGAGTACTACTATTAAAGCAGTTTCTTAACAAATTTAAACCTCATAACACAGGTATTATTATCACCATATTACAGTTTGGGAAACTTTTTTTTTTTTTTTTGACAGGCAGAGTTAGACAGAGAGAGAGAGACAGAAAGAAAGGTCTTCCTTTTCTGTTGGTTCACTCCCCAAATGGCTGCCAAGGCCGACGCACTGTGCTGATCCGAAGCCAGGAGCCGGGTGCTTCCTCCTGGTCTCCCATGCAGGTGCAGGACCCAAGCATTTGGGCCATCCTCCACTGCCTTCCTGGGCTACAGCAGAGAGCTGGACTGGAAGAGGAGCAACTGGGACAGAACTGGAGCCCCAACCGGGACTAGAACCTGGGGTGCTGGCGCCGCAGGCGGAGGATTAGCCAAGTGAGCTGCGACGCTGTCAGGGAAACTTTTTTTAAAGGTTTGTTTTCGGGGCCGGCTCCATGTTGCAGTAGTTTAATCCTCCACCTGTGGTGCCGGCATCCCATATGGGCGCCACTTCAGTCCCAGCTGCCCCTCTCCTAATCCAGCTCTCTGCTATGGCCTGGGAAAGCAGTAGAAGATGGCCCAAGTACTTGGGCCCCTGAACCCACATGGGAGACCCGGAAGAAGCTCCTGGCTCCTGGCTTTGGATCGGTGCACTCTGGGGAGTGAATCAACAGAAGGAAGACCTTTCTCTCTGTCTCTCCCTCTCAGTGTCTGTAACTCTACCTCTCAAATAAATAAATAAATAAAATCTTTTAAAAAAATAAAAATAAATTAAAGAAAAGGTTTGTTTTCTTTTTTCTTAAAGACATTTATTTATTTGAAAGTCAGAGTTACACACAGAGAGAAGGAGAGGCAGAGAGAGAGAGTCTTGCACCATTGGTTCACTCTCCAATTGGGCGCAATGGCTAGAACTGTGCCAATCTGAAGCCAGGAGCCAGAAGCTTCCTCTGGTTCTCCCACATGGGTGCAGGGGCACAAGGACTTGGGCCATCTTCTACTGCTTTCCCAGGCCATAGCAGAGACCTGGGTCAGAAGTGGAGCTGCTGGGACTCGAACTGGCGCCAATATGAGATGCCAGCACCGCAGGCTGCAGCTTTACCCACTATGCCACAGTGCCGGCCCCAGTTGGGGAAATTTCATCTCAAAGAAAAAAAGCAATACATGGTCTTTATCACTCTAAAAACACATATTCTATCATCTAATCCATTTATACCATTTAATTATCTGTTACTTTTAAGAATCATTATGTTTCTGATTCCGTTAAGAGCTGTACTGAGGGTACCTATAGGAGGTTAGAACACATGTAGTCCCATGGAAGGTCTATTTTGATTTTGGATTGAATCATTATTGCTGTGGTATGAGCAGTGAGTATGATGAGGCTCTTTCCTAAGAATCATTTCAATTTTTTTAACAGATTTTTCCATAAAGTTTACTGTGTTACTAGAAAGGCAGCTCTCTAAATGTAACTGTGTATTTCCCCATTATATTCCCTTTTATATCATTTAGGTTTGCATTCCTTAGTTTCTGCTAATAGGAACAGAAATAATGAAGTCATTTGGGTACGTGTTTAGATTCAGGTTTTTTTCTTTTGTTTTTGGAGGGTGAAGAGAAAGAGGTAAAGGAAGAGAAAAGGTGTAGAATGGGGAATGAAAGGGGAGAAAAAAGTCTTCAAGATGAGGTGTAACAATAACTTACTGAGAAGGTAACTTAGTCAAACATATGTATACAAACTGATATTTCAACGAAGTCCATTGGAATTTGTTTTGTGTATGTGTGTGTGTGTGTTTCCTTTAAGGAATTCTTTGTCCTCCAAAGGATATTTAAAGTCAGTATATCATGAGATCTAATATATTTATGTCCCCAATATTAAGAAATAATGTTCACGAGCTAACGCTGTGGCATAGCGGGTGGAGCCACCACCTGTGGTACAGGAATCCCATATGGATGCTGGTTCGAGTCCCAGCTGCTCCACTTCCAATCCAGCTCACTGCTATGGCCTGGGAGGGCAGTGGAAGATGATCCAGGTGCCTGGGCCCCTGCACTTCCATGGGAGACCTGGAGGAAGCTCTAGGCTCCTGCTTCAGATTAGCCCAGCTCCAACCATTGTGGACATTTGGGAAGTTAACCACTGGATTGAGGACCTCTCTCTTACTCTCTGCCTCTGTCTCTCTTTAACTCTGCCTTTCAAACAAACAAATAAATAAATATTTTATTTAAAAAATCAATTAAGAAAATATCCAATTGTAGAAAAATCAGATTGACAATATATAGCTTGAACTGCAAAAAAACAGGTTAAGACAGTAAAGTCCAGTGAAAGGAGTACACTAAACTCTAGATTTGAATCCTGCCCAACAATAACCAAATAAAAAACCTAGGAAAGCTACTTAACACTTCAGAGCCTCTGCTTCATCATCTAAAACACAACAAATAGAAATACCTAATTTTTGGGGCTAGTGCTGTGGCGTAACAGGTAAAGCCGCTGCCTTCAGTGCCAGCATCCTATATGGGTGCCGAATCAAGTCCCAGGTGCTCCACTTCTGATTCAGCTACTTGCCAATGTGCCTGAGAAAGCAATGGAAGATAACCCAAGTCATTGGGACCCTGCACCCATGTGGGAGACCTAGAAGAAGCTCCAGGCTCCTGACTTTGGATTGGCCCAGCTCCAACCATTATGGCCATTTGGGGTGTGAACCAGTGGATGAAAGACTCCTCTTTCTGCCTCTGCCTTCTAAATAAATAAATAAATATTAAAAAAAATCAGAAAAATCAGATTTGCAATATGCAGTTTGAAGTGCAGAAACATAGGTTAAGACAGTAAAGTCCAGTATACTAGATGTGAATCCTGGCCCAGCAATAACCAAGTGAACAACCTAGGAAAGCTACTTACCACCTCAGAGCCTCTATTCATCATCTAAAACACAAAAACAGAAATACCCAATTCTTGGGGCCAGTGCTGTGGCATAGTGGGTTTCTGCCTGAGGCACCAGCATCCCATATAGGTGCCAGTTCAAATCCCAGCTGCTCCACTTCTGATCCAGCTCTGTGCTGATGGCCTGGGAAAGCAGAGGAAGATGGTCCAAGTCCTTGGGCCCCTGCATCTGCATAGGAGACCTAGAGGAGGCTCTTGGCAAGGTACTTATCTGACAAAGGAAAAATACCCAGAATATATAAGCAACTCTCTTTTTTAGAATTTTAGCCTATTCTACACATGAAGATCTAAAATGAATCTCTCAAGTCACCTTTTCTTATTTCATGAACGACAAGAAATGCATTTATTTTCCAGCTCACAAAATGACTGCTCAAAATATACTCAAATATATTCAACCAACCAGGTTGAATTCTCAGCAACTGAAAAACGGCAGGCTTCCTTTTTATCATTCATAATTCCACTTTCTGGTATAATGAAATTCTTAACTCCAACCAGACAAGTAGTTTTCAGTTCCTCATTGAACCAATATTTCATGAGCCTTTGCTAGAGGTCAGATAATGCAGTAGGCTCTGGGGAACCCAGACAGGAAGGACTACATGTTGAGTGCCACTGATAAAAATGAATGTGAATAATAGAGAGTATATGTATTCACAATTTTCCAATCCTTGCAAATATATATACTTTAATGAATCAGCATTAGAATTTTGATTCCATTTCCTATTCAACAAATACTCATTCTTCTCAATTGTAACAGAAGAGTGTTACAATCATGACTCTCAGAAGAAGAAAGAAAGGCTCAGTGGGGTTGACTTCAATCAAGTCTCACTGTCATGAATGATACCTGACTAGATAAAACCATGGATTATCAATAACAAAGAGCAAATACAAGGCCTACTGAGAAACATTTTTGCCCAGTACCTTAAGATTAAAACACCAGAAGATATCTTTTTTTTTTTTTTTTTTGGACAGGCAGAGTGGACAGTGAGAGAGAGAGAGACAGAGAGAAAGGTCTTCCTTTGCCATTGGTTCACCCTCCAATGGCCGCCGCGGCTGGCGCACTGCGGCTGGTGCACCACGCTGATCCGATGGCAGGAGCCAGGTACTTATCCTGGTCTCCCATGGGGTGCAGGGCCCAAGCACTTGGGCCATCCTCCACTGCACTCCCTGGCCACAACAGAGAGCTGCCCTGGAAGAGGGGCAACCGGGACAGAATCCGGCGCTCCAACCGGGACTAGAACCTGGTGTGCCGGCACCACAAGGCAGAGGATTAGCCTAGTGAGCCGCGGTGCTGGCCTCAATTTGTTTTGAACTGTGGTTACAGATGTGATTTTAAGTGACATCAAAAGACTACTTCCTATTAGACATGAACCAACTTATCAGACTTTATTCTTTATGCTAAAATTTAATTGTAAGGATGACAACAATTTTTTAATATCTGTCTTATCTTAATAAAAGCTATTTTTAGCTTTTATCTATCTCTTAATGAACAAATTTTTCCTTTCCTCAGTTGCCATAACTTTCTTCATGTAGATGTAGAGATATTCAAATTGGGTAAAACAAATAATTATTAGCAATCTGTCATATTCCAATAACCCATGAATGTAGACAGTTCTAATTCTCTTTATTTAAGCCCTTCTACTCCTTTTCTTGAGAAAGGGAAGCTCCAGTCTTTACAGAGCAGCATAATTATAAGTTGGTAGTTGGTTTTTTTTTTTTTTTTGGTAAGATTCATTTACTTATTTTGAAAGAGTTACAGAGATAGACAAATACAGAGAGAGAGAGAGAGAGATCTTCCATGAGCTGGTTCACTCCCTAGATAATGAAAGCCAGGAGCCAGGAGCTTCATTTGGGTCTTCCAGGTGGGCGGCAGGGACCAAAGAACTCGGGTCATCCTCCACTGCTTTTCACAGACTGTTAGCAGAGAGCTGGATCAGAAATAGAGCAGCTAGGATTTGAACTGGTACCCATATGGGATATTGGTGTCACAGGCAACAGCTTTATGTGCTATGCCACAACACTGGCCCCTGTTATGAGTTTTTACAACAATGTACTACAGCAGGGAGATCTTCCTTCCTCCAAATGTAGCAGGAAAAAAAGTAGTTTGTTGGAAAATAAATGATAACAATTATTAAAAAGGAGAGAACGATCCAACATGGGAAGTGGGAGACACAGCGGACTCATAGAATGACAAACACCCTAAGCAGCACTCTGGCCTCAGAATCAGCCCTTAAGGCATTCGGATCCGGCTAAAAAGCCCTTGAGAGTATTTCAGGCATGGAAATCCAAGACACTGAGGCAAAAAATATCCTAAATGAAAGATCTCTCTGAGTGAGATTCCAGCTGAAAGACCATCAAAGAAGGAGGTACCTTTCTCTGAAGGGAGGAGAGAACTTCCGCTTTGATTATGGCCTTGTCTAAATAAGGTCAGAGTTGGCAAACTCAAAAGGCTTCCATAGCCTTGGCAGCTCATGACAAGAGCCCCGGGTGATTACTTGACATCATAAATAAGAGTGTCAATTGTTAAATCAACAACAGGACTCACTGTGCACTTGCTCCCTATGTAGGACCTCTGTCCTTAATGTGTTGTACTATGAGAATTAATGGTAAAACTAGTCTTCAAACAGTACTTTATACTTTGTTTGTCTGTGTGGGTGAGAACTGTTGAAATCATGACTTAATATAGAGTTGATCTTCTGTATATAAAGATAATTAAAAATGAATCTTAATGAAGAATGGGATGGAAGAGGGAGTAGGACATGGGAAGGTTTGTGGGTGGGAGGGTGGTTATGGGTAGAAAAACCACTATAATCCGAAAGTTGTACTTTGGAAATTTATATTTATTAAATAAAAGTCTTCTATTAAAAAAAAGAAAAGCAATGATAACAATTGAAAATAGACATTTTGGAAGGAGATAGAAATAGGTTCAATTCCTAGATTGAGCATCTGGGTCATGGTTACATAACCTTTTTTTTTTTTTTTTGGACAGGCAGAGTGGACAGTGAGAGAGACAGAGAGAAAGGTCTTCCCTGCATTGGTTCACCCCCAGATGGCCGCTGCGGCCAGCGCACCACACTGATCCGAAGCCAGGAGCCAGGAGCTTCTCCTGTTCTCCCATAGGGTGCAGGGCCCAAGCACTTGGGCCATCCTCCACTGCACTCCTGGGCCACAGCAGAGAGCTGGACTGGAAGAGGGGCAACCGGGACAGAATCCGGCGCCCTGATCGCGACTAGAACCCGGTGTGCCAGCGCCACAAGCGGAAGATTAGCCTATTGAGCCGCGGCGTTGGCCTACATAACCTTTACTCTATCTGAGCCCAAGTTTCCTCAATAGTAACATACAAATAAACAGTAACCTTTTTTTTCTATTATGAGTAAAAGAGCACTGGATTTGGAGTCAGAAGGCCTAGGTTCAAAATCCTCTAATTATATGACATCAGGGAGGTAAAATGAGCTTAACCACTATGAGTCTGTTTCTTCATTTATAAAAAATAAAAAAAGTAATGAAATGCCTGCTTTATCTTTATCATACATAGGAAGATTCAGGCAAAGAAAATAGTTTCAATAAAAATCCTTCCTAATCTAGTGACAGTTTTGTACCTGTAAGATAATTTTACTGTTAAAATAATCTTATTAGAAATCACTACCAAAGTAGAAAAAAAAAAAAAACTACAAATAATAGCATGCCCATAAATTTCCAGGGAAATAAAATAGAATAGGGGTTTTCATTAATTTTCAATCTACTTGTTATAACATTTCAACCATGAGTAAAAACACAACATGATATCATTAGGAAGAAAGATGATAACCACTGCAAATAAAGCAAAAAGAAACATTACTTACCATATATAACTCCTTATTGATGCCAAGGTACTTTCCATTTCCACATCCAATATCAGCCACTATTGAACCATCTGGCAAAGCCTTCAAAAACTCCACGATGTGTGGCCAAGGGGTATGTCTGGTGCTGCTGAAGTGCCCAGCAATCTCTTCATACACTCGATGGACATACTCTCGCTCCAGCTGGGAGGCTTCTTGATCACTCTCCGGAAATGAAGGAGGACTCTCTTTCCTCTGGCTGTCACAGGCCACATAGTAACCTAAATGAAAAAATAAAGCAATCTAAATCTTTCACTTTTATCCAAATTATCATGTTTTTAAAGCAAACCAATACAAATTTGAAGACTGAGGTAGACAAGCTCGGATTTATTAGTTAAACAACAACAAAAAAGCTCTCCCAACAAGTTAAATTCTATACATGAAGGAGTCTAATGTGAAAAGAAAAGAGAGAATCCATTTACAACAAAACATGACTACAATTCTGCATCTGCCTTATAATGCCTCTTTCCCCTTGAATTGAGTCTTCATAGTCAGGAAAGCTTCTTCTAACCTATAAGAAAACCTATAGGATTTAGGGTTTTTCTCTTGGCAGATGAAGAAGTTGAAACTTCTGGGGAACCCCAGGACTCCCAAAGAAGAATAAGACCTTGCATTAAAGTGTCATTTGGTAATCATCACAAGCATTTATTGAACACTACTGTAAGCAGTTTATATGTGGTATCTCAACTCTCACAGTAACGCTATGATGTAGGTACTATTACATTCATTTTACCACTTAAGAAACTGAAGCACAAGGAAGTTAAATACCATCCCTAAGGTGACAAGGATGGTAAATCATAGCAAATATTTGAACCCAGGCAATGCAGATTCCAGGGCCCACACTCTCAATGACTACACTGTGTCACCTCTTTCAGAAGAATAACCAGGGCCAGCACTGTGGCATACTGGGTTAAGCCATCACCTGCAGTGCTGCCATCCCATATGGGCGCCAGTTCAAGACTTGGCTGCTCCACTTCCAATCCAGCTCTCTGCTATGACCTGGGAGGGCAGTGGAGGATGGCCCTAGTCCTTGGGCCCCTGCACCCACATGGGAGACCTGGAGGAAGCTCCTGGCTCCTGGCTTCAGATCGGCACAGCTCCTGCCATTGTGGCCATCTGGGGAGTCAACCGGCAAATGGAAGACCTCTCTCTCTCTGCCTCTCTTTGTTTCTCCATGTAACTCTGACTTTTAAATAAATAAATAAATCTTAAAAAAAAAAAAAAAAAGAATAACCAAACCCCAAGTAAACATCAGCAAGTAGAGATGACAGAGGGATTTAGTATACAATGTCTCAAATAAATTTTGAAGGTGTTCCTATTCTCTGTAATAATGTCTAATGTTAATTTTACATCTTAGCTGTTCTCTGCCATTCTGTAGTATTTTTTTTTGTCTTGTTAAAGTC
Organism: Oryctolagus cuniculus; assembly: GCF_964237555.1. Lineage (NCBI taxonomy): Eukaryota > Metazoa > Chordata > Mammalia > Lagomorpha > Leporidae > Oryctolagus > Oryctolagus cuniculus. The sequence goes on from NC_091432.1 coordinate 99,326,200, forward strand.
TATAACACACACACAACATCTTTTTTATGGGTAGTGTTTTAGGGAAAAAAGAAAGAAGTAGTATTCCCAGAGAAATCACAGAAAAGACTAATGCAACAGTTAAAACTCACATGACAGCAAAGAATTCAGTGGCAGCAACAAGGCTTCAGGAGTGGACAAAAAACAAACTACTTTTCCCTAAAGATAACTAGAATATGACAAATCCTGAGAAAGCTTAAAATTGGGATGTGAGTTCAAGTTCCTATTAATGGGTAAAGGGAAACTCTAAAAATTTTAAATGGATATTTAAGAAAAAAATAGCCTCCAAAAGCTTGAGGGCTCTAAAACAAACATATGGAAACAGATGATTATACTATGACAGTTAAACTAAAATTACAACTATACAACACATTACAGGTATCCCAAAGTCGTCTTAGCAAAATTTTATGATGGGAAGAACAACCTACCACTAAAAAATTCAAAAAGTTTGATTAAAATTATATAAAGAATGATCTTAGAAAGAAAAAAACCTTACTAATTATCAGGTAAATCCAAATTAAAACCAAAAGATATCACCTCACACTTGTTAGGATGGCTATTATTAAAGGGAGGAAAAAGAGGCTAGTGCTGTGGCACAGCAAGTAAAGCCGCTGCCTGCAGCACTAGTATCCCATACGGGCTCCAGTTTGAGTCCCAGCTGCTCTATTTCCAATCCAGTTCCCTACTGGTGTGCCTGGGAAAGCAGCAGAAGATGATCCATGTGCTTGGGGTCTTGCACCCACGTGGGAGATCTGGATGAAGCTCCTGGCTCCTACCTTCAGTCTGACCCAGCCCTAGCCATTGCAGCCATTTGGAGAGTGAAGAAGCAGATGGAAGATCTCTCTCTCTCTCTCTCTCTCCTTTTCTCTCTGTAACTCTGCCTTTCAAATAAATATAATAAAAATCTTCTAAAAAAGGAAAAAAGTATCAAGTGTTGGCAAGGATATAGAGAAAAGGAAACCCTGGCACACTGCTGGTAGGAATGTAAATTAGCACAGCCATTGCAGAAAATAGTATGGAAGTTCCTCAAAAAGCTAAAAATAGAACTATCATGATCTAGACATCCCACTACTGGGTATATATCCAAAGAAAATGAAAACAATATGCCAAAGAGTTATCTGCACTCCTGTGTTCATTGCAGCATTAGTCCCAGCAGCCAACATTTGGATTCAACCTAAGTGTCCTTAAATGGATGAATGGATCTTTAAAATGTGCTATCTATACACAATGAAATACAATTCTGGTTTAAAGACAGTAATCCTGTCATCTGCAATAACATCTAATGAACTTAGAGGACATTATGTTAACTAAAGAAAGCCAGGCACAGAAAGACAAAAACCACATAATATTACTTTCATGCATAACTTAAAAATGTTGACCTCATAAAAGCAGAAGAGTAGAATGGTGGTAACTAAGAGCTGAGTGGGATGGGAGGAGACTGGGGAGATGTTAGTCAAAGTATATAAAATCTCAGTTAGAGAGGAGTAAACCTCGAAGATCTATTTTACAACATACAAATAACTCTGTATAATATATATTTGAAAGATTTATTTATTAATCTGAAAGCAAGAGTTATAGAAAGAGGGAAGGAGAGAGAGAATCTTCCATCTGCTGGTTCATTCCTCAAATGGCCTCAACAGCCTGGGCTGGGCCAGGCTAAAGCCAGGAGCCAGGAGCTTCTTTCAGGTCTCCCACATGAGTGCAGGGAACCAAGGACTTGGGCCATCTTCTTCTGCTTTCCCAGACACATCATCAGGGAGCTAGATCAGAAGTGGAGCAGGGGCTGGCACCATGGCATAACAGGTAAAGCCACCACCTACAGTACCAGCATCCCATATGGGCACCAGTTCAAGTCCAGCTGCTCCTCTTCCGATTCAACTCTCTGCTATGGCATGGGAAAGCAGTGGAAGATGGCCCAAGTCCTTGGTAGCCCGGAACCCATGGGGGAGACCTGGAAGAAGCCCCTGGCTCTTGGCTTCAGATTGGTGCAGCTCTGGCCATTGTGGCCGCCTCGGGAGTGAACCAGCAGATGGAAGATCTCTCTCTGACTCTGCCTCTCTGTAATTCTGCCTTTCAAATAAATCAATCAATCAGAAAAAAAAAAAAAAAGAAGAAGTGGAGAAGCCAGGACCCAAACTGGCACTCAAATGGGATGCCTGCATTGCAAGCCATAGGTTAACCTACTGTGTTACATCTCTGACTTCTGTATTGCATTATTGAAAAATCACTAAAAGAATATATTCTAAGTGTTTTTACTACAAAAAAATGTAATGCATATGTTAATTAGTTCAATTTAGCCAATCCACAATGTATACAGATTTCAAAACATCATGTTGTATGCAATAAATGTGTATAATTTTTATGTCAATTTAAAAAATCTATAACTGGAATACTCAATCACAGCTTCTTAGGGTATACCTTACATTTAACAAATGACAATAACAGAAAAGCATTTGCAAAAGAAAACCAGCTTGTCTCTCTAATGAGACTTTAAGTTCCTTGGGGCCAGCACTGTGGCAAAGCAGGTAAAGCAGCTGCCTGCAGTGCCAGCATCCCATTTAGGCACTGGTTCAAGTCCCAGCTGTTCCACTTCTGATCCAGCTCTCTGCTATGGTCTGGGAAAGCAATAGAAAATGGCCCAAGTCCTTGGGCCCCTGCATCCACGTGGAGACCTGAAGAAGCTCCTAGCTTCTGGCTTCGGATTGGCTCAGCTCTGGCCATTGTGGCCATCTGGGAAGTGAACTAGAGGATGGAAGACCTCTCTGCCTCTCCCTCTCTGTAACTATGCCTTTCAAAATAAATAAATAAATCTTTTTTAAAAAAAAGATAAGGTGATCAAGAAAGAAAAAAGAAGTTCCTTAAGTACAGAGCCCATGCTTTATTTTTCTATATCTCATAAATTACAGCAGTATTAGACATTCATCAAATATTTAATAGCATTTTTAATTAATTCTTTAAATCAATATTTTAAGGCTTCAAAGATACTTTTAGCAAAATAAATAAAAATATTATGCTTCACTAATATTAAGACATTAAACATAAAGATTATAAGTTTTCTAGCAGGGTAACATCTTATAAATTTAATAAGGGTTTTTAATTCAAAACAATTTTAAGATTATGGTTAAATCCAAAAGCAACTGGTAGATACTACCCATAATCAAAACTCCTAGGACAGAAAAAGAATCTTACCAGTACTGTCACTACAAAATATTATTTATAAAATGAAAGAGATTTCTTCTAATAGAGTATGAGAAATCCAGCGCCTGATGTACTTGGATAGACAATTCGAAACAGCATTCTTTCAACAAGATTTTGAGCAGTTCCTTTACTTTATTCTAGGTTCCCAAATTGACAAAAACATAACCTATTTCTTGCTCTCTAGAATTGCCTACCACTGAACAATCTTTCATCTCCAGCTTCCCTGTTGGCTTACTAAAAAGTAATTTAGAAACTTGAAATGCTGTTTCTACCAAAACCTATTTTTTTTACAAGTGATATTTCATTTTCACAATTGTAGCATTCTCAACTGTGACTTCAATAAACAAAATATTTATTTGGTACCCAATTATGCTCAAGTACTACATCTGGAGAAAAGAAAGATGACAAGATATAGCCTCCCCATCAAAGAATATTAACTCTAACGGGAATGGTTAAGAAAAGCATGTGACAGGAGCTGGCATCGTGGCTTATAGGTTAAGCCTCCTGTATGGGCGCTGGTTTGAGTCGACTGCTGCATCAGCTGCCTGCTAATGGCCTGGGAAAGTAGTGGAAAATGCCTCAAGTGCTTGGACTCCTGCACCTAAAGACCTAGAAGAAGCTCCTGGCTCCTGGCTCCTGGCTCCTGGCTCCTGGCTCCTGGCTCCTGGCTCCAGATCAGCCCAGCTCCGGCCATTGAAGCCATTTGGGGAGCGAACCAGAGGATAGAAGACCTCTCTCTCTGCCTCTCCCTCTGTCTATCTGTAACTCTGACTCTCAAATAAAAAAAATAAAATAAAAAAAAAGTACATGAAAGTACAGCAGAATGCAAGGAATACCATCAGAGAACTTAAGAAATAGCTCTTCTGGGTGCTTATGGAACCTAAAGAGATTTTCATACTAGATTTACTCCACTTTACAGTAGAATTGAAATTACATACTTACTACAGTTACAAGGTGTTCGCCTCACTTTCCTAAATGTAAATGATGTTCGGATTCCCCTCTTGCTTAAAGTTAAGTCTCCAACATCACTGGTGATAATTCCACTTTTGTGATGCTCAGATGCTTGAATAGTATCAAATTTTCTGGGTGTGATTCTAAAAATAACAGGCAAAATAATTTACCAAAGATTATATTAATAAAAATATTTCAGGTCTTCTAAAAATATTAAGGAAATACAGCAAATATAGGACTTATTGAAAATATCAATTGGATTCCTTGACTTACTAGGCATTTTGGAAAAAGCAAAAGAATAAAAATCTTTAAGGAAGTTATCTTCAGATTAATATTAAAAGGATGAACAACAACAAATTATTTGAGGAAAATAAAACAGTAACAAATATTTAATTAAATTCAATTCTAAAAGGAAAACAACAGATGAGGCAAAGATGAAACATAGATATTAAATTTAAACTCAATATCAGTAATTATGTTAAATGTAAACAGATTAAAATCTCCAATTAAAGAATAAAACTTGAGAGGGAGGGTATGGTATAGAGGTTTAGATGCCTCTTGGGATGCCCACATCCCATTTCGGAGTACATGGGCTAAAGTCCTGACTCCTCTTCCGATTCCAGCTTCCTCATAATGTACACCCTGGCAGGCAGCAGGTGATGGCTCAAGTACTTGGCTCCCAGCTTGGGCCAGCCCAATCCTGATCACTGCAGGCATTTGCAGAGGGAACCAGCAGATAGGAATTCTCTCTCTGTTTCTCTCACTCTGTCTCTCAAATTTAAAAATAATAATAATTTAAAGAATATTTAGAAATAGAAAAATACATAACATGAAAAAATATTTTGCATATATCAAGCAAAACCAAAAGAAATATGATATAGTTATACTAAACAGACAAATTCAACTTTAAAGTGGTAAGGATCACTAAAGATAGAAAAGAATATTTCATGATGATGATGTTCAAACAGAAAGTTACAAAAACTCTATTTATACATGCCAAATTAGTAACATTCTCAAAACTTATAAAGCAAAAGATTGGGAAAGTATATAACACAAAAAATAGAAAAAATACAATTATCAATGGAGTTTTTAATATAAGTACATCCTTTTCAGTAACTAAAGTCTAGTTAAAGGTTAAGGGTATCAACATTAGGAAACAACAAACAATGGAACAAAAAATTAACTATTAAATTGTATAATATAGATACAATAAGTAAAACAAAGATTAAAAGTAAAAAGTAGTTTAAGTTATTACAAATTGTGTTATAAGAAGATTTGAAGAGGATCCTTGCAGTATGCTCAAATTTCTGAATGGGAAAAAAGGAATCTTATGGTAGGAAAATAATATACTTTCAAAGCTCAATTTACATATAATAAAATGTATAGATATTAAGCACACAGTTCAATGAGTTTTGACAAACGTACACCCCCTTGTGACCACCATGCCAATCAAGAATATTTCCAACACTCAAGGTCACACAGCCAAAAGGACACCAAGGTCCTTTCAGCCAATCCTTCCCCACTTCGAAGCAATCACTATTCTGATTTCAATCAGTATATTTTTGCTTTCTCTTGAACTTCATAAACAGTACTATTCTGTGTCTGGCTTTGTCCAGCCATCATAACGGTTTTGACATTTAACCACGTTGTGATATTTAGCAACAGTGTGCAGCCTATTGATGAGTAACATTCTATTGTACGAACCTAACACAATTTATTTATACAAAAATCTGTTAATGCATACAGTTTGCAACTACTATTAGTACAGCTGTGAACATTCTTACACACATTGTTTTCAGGTACATATATATATATTTTTTCATTACTCTTGGGTAAATGCCTAGGAGTAAAGTTGATGGGTCACCAAGTAAGAAATTGCCAGTTTTTCAAAGCAGTTATTCAGTTTTACACTCCAGTCAGCCACATGTGAGAATTCCAGGCTGCTTGACAGTCTCATCAACACTGGTTGTTGTCTCCATTTTTTAGGTTAGGATTTAAAGTGATGGTAAGCAGTATGAAACTTTGGTTAATTAGAATTTCTCTAATAACTAATGATATATATGTGTTCACTGCTTATTATCCACTCATAGATCTTTCTTCTGGTGAAGGATCTATTCAAATCTTTTGCTAAATTCCCAGATAGATGGATAGACAGACAGATTTTACAGAAATTTCCACTCTGCATGTGGCTGCCTTTTTATTTTCATTTTGTAACATTTAAAATGTATTTACTTATTTATTTGAAAGGCAGTACTAAAATGGATTTGATCATAAAATCCTAAATGAATACTGGCCCTAAATTGTGAACAAATTCTCAATTTTCATTTCATTGTTACTATTATTTCACTCCATCTGATATTAGATTTAGAATCCTAAACTAATTATTTAAACCACACCATGGTTAATCATGAATGTTGGGAAGGAGGTATTTTACAGGTTTTCATGTTATTTTAAATAGCATTTTAATTTCATTTTCCAAAAAATAATTTTTTAATACTGAACAGCCAAATACAAGTGGTTCTAGTACTTTTGTTGATCCCCTAGGGTTTCCATATCCACAATAATGCATTCTTTTTATTTTTTTAAAGATTTTATTTATTTATTTCAAAGTCAGACTTACACAGAGAGAGAAGAAGCAGAGAGAGAGAGAGAGAGAGAGAGAGAGAGAGAGAGTCTTCCATCCACTGGTTCACTCCCCCAATTGGCTGCAATGGCTGGAGCTGAGCCGATCTGAAGCTAGGAGCCAAAAGCCTCCTCTGGGTCTCCCAGGCAGGTGCAGGGGCCAAAGGACTTGGGCCATCCTCCACTGCCTTCCCGGGCCACAGCAAAGAGCTGGACTGGAAGTGGAGCAGCCAGGACTTGAACAGGCGCCCATATGGGATGCCGGCACTTGCAGGTGGCAGCTTTACCCACTATGCCACAGCCCATCTGCTATAATAATGTATTCTACAAATCAAGAGTTTTACTACTTCCTCTCAAATCTTTATGATTTTAGTTTTTTCATTATTATACTAAGATATCCAATACAACATTAAGTAGAAATGATAAGAGCAAATGTTCCTGCCCTGTTTAATATTTTACAAAATAGCAATCAATATTCCAACATTAAGTATGATACTAGCCGTAGGCTTTTCACAAATATCCTTTATCAGATTGAAGAACTTCCCTTATTGATTCTGAAATGCTAAGCCAACCTTGAAATACTGGGGTAAATTCCAATCAGTTATAATGTATTTTCTTTTTAAATACCTTAGGATTACCGGTGCCATGGCTCACTAGGCTAATCCTCCGTCTGCAGCATCAGTACTCCAGGTTCTAGTCCCGGTTGGGGCCCCGGGTTCTGTCCCAGTTGCTCCTCTTTCAGTCCAGCTCTCTGCTGTGGCCTGGGATTGCAGTGGAGGATGGCCCAACTCCTTGGGCCCTGCACCCGGATGGGAGACCAGGAGAAGCACCTGGCTCCTGGCTTCGGATCAGCGCAGTGCACCGGCCGTAGCGGCCATTTGGGGGGTGAACTAACGGAAGGAAGACCTTTCTCTCTGTCTCTCTCTCTCACTGTCTAACTCTGCCTGTCAAAAATAAATAAATACTGTAGGATTAAACTTTCTAATATTTCTAATATTTTGTTAAGGATCTCTCATCTCTGTTATATCAGTCTATAATTTTCCTTAATTGTAATGTCCTTGACATATTTTGTGTCAAGGGTAATGCCAACTTCATAAAAACGAGTTAGGAGAATGCTGTTTTTAAAAGAGCTTGTGCCAAAGGCAATTTTTTAGAAGTAAAGGCAAGCAATCATTGCCTGAATTTATTATTTTTATTCTAATATAATTTATTATTGTTATTCTAATAGCTGAAAATGATGAAACCTATCCTTTTGAACAAAGTCAAGATATTTTAAAAGAAAAAAAATGAATTCCCTCTAGAGGATTAAGCAGTTCTCTATTATGGCTGTTTTAAGCCAATTACATCACTTGCCTAACATTAAACCTCAGGCAAAGGCCAAGTAGTTCTTAACTGCTATTGGCATGACTATCAGATTTTTACACATACGTAACCTATATGATAAAATAATGATTTTCTTAAACATCATTAAACACAACTTTTTCCCCTTACACTCAAATCATAATCTAGTTGAGAAAATATTCAACAGAAAGATAAAAATAATTTTATAGATGTAAATAATAGTTCAATATACTAGAACAGGCAGTAGGAGACAATAGTATTTAGGGGTTAAGCTAAGGGATAAATTATTTCAAGTTAATATAGTCAGGAAAAGCTTCATAAATTTATGAAATTACTTCCTTTATAAGGAAGTAAAAGTAGAGCTGTACATTAAAAATAGAATGGAAAGGAAACAGAAATGTATTGCACTGAGGGCTGCAAAAATGTGAAGGCTAGAGAGCTCAGTATAAATTCAGAGGAAAGGAAGCAAACAAGCTAAGCTACGACATTATGGTTCAGGGTACAGATCCCAAAGCCAGACTTCCTCTCTCTGCCTCTCCTTCTCTCTCAGTGTAACTCTGACTTTCAAATAAATAAATAAAAAGAAAATAGCTTCAGAAAACTAGGAAGAAAAATAAAAATAATGTTTTAGAATTAACCTGTACCATTACCAAGAGAAGAGTAAAATCTTTGCATAATATATATGATAAGGAGTTTCTTATTTTGCATTCGCTATAATATTGTTTTTTTAAATGTTTATTTATTTTTATTTGAAGTCAGAGATACAAAGAGAGAGAAGGCAGAGAGAAAGAGAAGTCTTCCATCCACAGGTTCACTCTCCAATTGGCCACAATGGCCAGAGTTGCACCAATCCGAAGCCAGGAGCCAAGAGCTTCTTCCAGGTCTCCCACATGGATGCAGGGGCACAAGGACTTGGGCCATCTTCTACTGCATTCCCAGGCCACAGCAGAGAGCTGGATCGGAAGTGGAGCAGCCAGGAGACATGAACCAGCGCCTGTATGGGATGCTGGCACTGCAGGCGGCAGCTTTACCTAGTATGCCACAGCGCTGGCCCCCATTTGCTGTAATATTATTATTCTTAGAAGTTTAAACATTAGTGACAGCAAAAATGAATAACTTATGCTCAAAGTTTCAAGAATACCTGAAACCAATAGATCTCACAGTCATTTTCATTTAAACTACAAATATTTTAATGGCCATAAAAATAAAATTATATAAACTTAAGCCTCAGTACATAAAAATGGGCCATCTTTTTTTATCTTTCACATTTAGGACAGGTTACAAATTTATTCATATGCTCATTTCCTTGAATGTTTATAAAAATATGTCAGCTAAAATCTCCAGGCAGGACAGAATTAATGAGTATAGAACTAAGCATTACTCTAAGTGACTAAGTAACTAAGCATTACTCTATGCAAAATTTGGCAGTGCAATTCTTTCCTCAAAGTGCTAAAGATGCATTCCTACCACAAGTATAAAATCCATTTCTTTAGGCTCACATTACACAAACTCAAACTGAGAAACATTCTACAACACAATTGACCTCCCCAAAAGAATCACTTATGAAGGACAAAGAGAAGTTGAGGAAGTACTACTTCAAATTAAAGATTAAATAGTAATGACCACTAAATGTAATATAAGATCAAGGATTAAATACTGGATCAGAGAGAAAGCTTACTATAAAGTACTACATCATACAACTAGCAAAATCTGAATATGGATTATATAATGGTATCTTATCAATGTTGAATTTCCTGAATTTGATTATTGTACTGTGGTTTTATAGAACAGGGACTAAAAAACATTTTATATAAAGAACCAAAATATAAATATTTTAGGCATTAAAGGTCAATATCAATTTTGTCTAATATTTGCACTGCTTTTAACAACCCTTTAGGAATGTAAAAACCATCCTTGGTTCATGTTTTACAGTTGATGAATTTTGCTAATTATTCCTAACTTGCCAAGCGCTGATGTAGATAATGCCCTTGTTCTTAGGAAATACACAATGAAGTATGTAAGAAGAAAAGGTCATAACATCTGTTACTTACTCTCAAATGATTCAAGAAAAATAATAATATATGTGAGAAAAAATAAAAGATGTAGCAAAATGTTCATAGTTGATAAATCTAGTGAAAGGCGAAGACAATTCATTGTAGTAGGCTTGCAACTTTGCATTACAGGTTAAAAAAAAAAGCCAGGATGGCCCTAGGAGAGTTGAACCCAGAACCTTCAATGTGCAGGCAGAGGGTATGGTTCTAGAGGCTCAGACAAAAAAAGAATGAAGTCTCCCAAAGCAGAAGTTATCCTGTCATTAAGATCATTTCAATACACACCCATGGGTCCAAAGATATCTAGATTCTCCTGTCATCACCAGCAAACTCCGACGAGGCAACATAACTGGGACTGTGATACCATCTGGATGCTTAAAATCCATGACAATCTGGAAGCAAAGACAAAAGCACAAAGATCAACCTAAAGGTTCATATACTACAAGGATAAGAATGATTCACTCATTCTATCTATCCTTTTAGACTAATACAGATTAAAATATGATAATGCTCAAAGAATAGCATAGCACAACCTTTAGTGTACATAACACTCAACTAAATGATGAAAACATACTTCATTCATAAAAATTCAGACTCAGCAGGTACAGAGTGAGGCTCAGGAATCCGCATGTCCAACATTCACTTCAGGAAATTCTGAGGATCATACAATGAAAACTACTACAGTAGTGGTCAAACACAGGGTCTTTGGACTGAAACACTCATATCTCAGCTCTTTCATGAGACTCAGGGCAAGCCATTTACCACCTCTATGTTATGGTTTTCTCAACTACTACAGGGTGGTTAGATGAATTAAACATATAGTGGATATAAATCACACTACCAAGCAAATAGAAAATACAGAAATAAGTTACTAGAAATTTTTATTATTCATAAAATTCTAATGAAAGGAGAAATAACTATTAGATGTAGGTTCTCATATAACATATCATACACCTTTTGAAGTCATGGCAACATATTAGAGACTTATTAATAAGAAAGTGAAAACAGGAAGATTTTCAGCAGCTTTTTCTAAGTTACATTCAAATACTATTTTGAGAGGCCGGCACTGTGGCACAGCGGGTTAACGCCCTGGCTTGAAGTGCCAGCATCCCATATGGGCGCTGGTTCAAGATCCGGCTGCTCTATTTCCAATCCAGCTCTCTGCTATGGCCTGGGAAAGTCCTTGGACCTCTGCACCTGCGTGAGAGACCTGGAAGAAGCTCCTGGCTCCTGGCTTCGGATTAGCGCAGCTCCGGCTGTTGCAGCCAATTGGGGAGTGAACCATCGGATGGAAGACCTCTCTCTCTCTCTCCCTCTCTCTCTCCCTCTCCCCCTCCTTCTCCTTCTCCCTCTCCTCTCTCTGTGTAACTCTGACTTTCAAATAAATAAATAATCTTTTTAAAAATACTATTTTGAATAACAACCTATAAAGATACAATACCCAAGAAGATTTTTTGTAATAGGAGCCCATCAAACACCAAAGACTGCAGTCTAAACACAGTCGCAAGCCAAAAACATGAACTTAAAAGGCAAGTCACAGGGCTAAAAAAATATTCTCAAGTAAAGAAATCAGTCCATTTGAAAAATAAATATGACATACCCGCTTAAGGGAAGAGCATCCCAACTGGCAGTACACTTCAATCCCTACAGTCAAAGCCACTGAGACACCAGCAGATATCACCAACAGTGAATACAGCAGAAATTACACTAAGCATCCACCTGGGACCAAAGTCAGTGCAATCTATCCAACTGATACCCTAGAACATATCAGCAGCAGAAAATCTTTTACTATGAAAGCTATAAAATTGACAGAAGCAACTGACCAATGTAGGGACACAGAAGCATGTAAAAAAGGTTATATGATTCTGCCAAAGAGACACAGTAATACTAGCACCAGATGAAAAGGAAACAAATCAATGTATTGCCTGACAAATGATTTAAAATAATAATTTTAAAGAAACTTAATAAGACAAAGAAAATATAGACAGACAATCTAATGAAATCAGGAAAACAATTCATGAGAAATTTGTCAAAGACGGAGATTGTAAAAAAGGATTAATCAGAAATCTTGGAGCCAAAATACTCGGGAAACAAAATTTAAAAAACAGTTGAGCCGGCGCTGCGGCTCAATAGGCTAATCTTCCACCTGCGGTGCCAGCACACCGGGTACTAGTCCCGGTCAGGGTGCCGGATTCTTTCCAGATTGCCCCTCTTCCAGGCCAGCTCTCTGCTGTGGCCCGGGAAGGCAGTGGAGGATGGCCCAAATGCTTGGGCCCTGCACCCGCATGGGAGACCAGGAGAAGCACCTGGCTCCTGGCTTCGGAACAGAGCAGTGCTCTGGCCACAGCGGCCATTGGGGGGTGAACCAACGGAAAAAAGGAAGACCTTTCTCTCTCTCTCTCTCTCTCTCTCTCTCTCACTGTCCACTCTACCTGTCAAAAAACAAACAAACAAACATACAGTTGAAAGCCTCAACAAGAATTGAGCAGGTAAAAGAAAGAATTCCTAGGGCCAGAGCAGTGGCTGATCCAGCTCTCTGCTATGATCTGCAAAGGCAACAGAAGATGGTCAGGTGCTTGGGTCTCTGTGCCTGCATGAGAAACACGAAAGAAGATCCTGGCTTCTGGCTTCTGGCTTCAGATCGGCCCAGCCCTGGCCATTGCAGTCATTTTGGGAGTAAACCAGTGGATAGAAGACCACTCTCCTGTCTCTCCCTCTATCTGGAACTCTACCTCTCAAATAAATAAATAAATAAATATTTAAAATAAAAAGAAGGAGAAAGAAGAAAGAAGAAGAAGAGAAAGAATTCCTGAGCTTGAGGACAAGGGTTTTGAAATAACCCAAACAGATGGAAAAAAAAAAAAAAAAGTTTTAATGAAAAAAATCTTTGAGATTTATGGGACACCAATAAGCAAGCAAGCATTCTTATTATGGTTTCAGAAGGAAAAGAGAAAGAAAAGATACAGAAAATCTACTGGATGGAATAACTGCTGAAAACTTTCCAAATCTTGGGAAAGATAAGGACACTCAGGTCCAGCAATCCCAAAGGCTCATCTCCTAATAAATATTATCAAAAAAGCTTCTCTCAGAGGCATACTACAAACTTTCAGAATTATGAGACACAGAAAGAATTCTAAAGGCCAGCACTGGGGAATAATGAGTAAATCTGCTGCCTGCGATGCCAGCATCCATATGGGTGCCAGTTTGTATCCCAGCTGCTCCACTTATCACCCAGCTTCCTGCTAATGGCCTGGGAAAGGCAGTATAAGATGACCCAAGTGTTTGAGAGCCTGCACCCACACCAGAAACCTGGATGAAGCTTCTGGGGAAACCAACCATTGAAACCAGCTGGGGAGTAAACTAGTAGATGGAAAATCTATTTCTCTTTGTTTTTCCCTCTCTCTCTCTAGTTCTGACTTTCAAATAAATAAATTTTATTTGTTCAAATAAATAAATTTTTTAAAAATAATTATGTATATTTATTTGACAGAGTTACAGACAGTGAGAGACAGAGAGAGAGAGAGAGAGAGAGAGAGAAAGGTCTTCCTTCTGTTGGTTCACTCTCCAAATGGCGGCAACGGCCGGTGCTGAGCAGATCCGAAGCCAGGAACCAGGGGCTTCTTCCTGGTCTCTCAGGTGGGTGCAGGGGCCCAAGCACTTGGGCCACAGCAGAGAGCTGAATTGGAAGAGGAGCAGCCAGGACTAGAACCGGTGCCCATATGGGGTGCCAGCACCGCAGACAGAAGATTAACCTAGTGTGCCACGGCACTGGCCCCTAAAAATAATTTTAAAAATAGTAAGGGAAAAGCCCTGAGTCACCTATAGAGAAATTCCCACTAGATCAGCAACAGAAACATTAAAGGGAGGACAGAATAGGATGAAATATTCAAAATCCCAGAAGAATAAAAGCACCAGCTAAAAATACTATACCTAGCAAAGATATCCGTCCAAAATGAAGTTTTACTTCTTCCTATGGCAAGTAAAATCTGAAGGAATTCATCATTACCACAATATAAGAAATGGTTGAGAGTTCTATACTAGAAGTGAAAGATGATAACTACCATGATGAAAACACATCAAAGTATGAATCTCAGCAGCATAGCAACTGCAGAAAAAGAAAGCAAAAAAAATCTAATGATTCATATTTCCTTTTTACTTCCTTCTGGATCTCATTTGCTATTCATTTAGTTAGTTTTTTTTTTTTAACCTGTATAAATTAGAACCATAGTTCTGTAATTTTTTTTCTTGTATTCAACAGGTTCTGATATCAGGGTTATGTTGATTTTTTTTTTTTTTTTTTTTTTTGGACAGGTGGAGTTAGACAGTGAGAGAGAGAGACAGAGAGAAAGGTCTTCTTTTGCCATTGGTTCACCCTCCAATGGCCGCCGCGGCCAGCACGCTGTGGCCGGCGCACCACACTGATCCGATGGCAGGAGCCAGGTACTTATCCTGGTCTCCCATGGGTGCAGGGCCCAAGTACTCAGGCCATCCTCCACTGCACTCCCTGGCCACAGCAGAGAGCTGGCCTGGAAGAGGGGCAACCGGAACAGAATCCGGCACCCCAACCAGGACTAGAACCCGGTGTGCCGGCGCCGCTAGGCGGAGGATTAGCCTAGTGAGCTGCGGCGCCGGCCCCTCTGATTTATTCTTCAAACACTCTCAACAGCCAGGGATGGGCCAGGCCAAAGCCATGAATTGAGAGTTCAATCCATGACTCCCATATGGTTGGCAAGCACCCAATAACTTAAGTCACTGTCTGTTGCCTCCCAGGGTGCACATTAACAGGAAGCTGGATTAGAAGCAAAGTAGACAGGACTCAACCCAGGCACTCCAATATGGCATGCAAGCACCCAAAGCAGAGACTTCAGTGTTGCACCAAATGCCTACACTATGGTTACCTGAATGTGTAGAAGTTTTCAGGGCTAGCTTCATGAACAAACAGGAATGCTCATGGCTCTGTGCTCAAACAGGTCTCTATATAAAGTTTAATGCTCTACTGTCACTATCCTGAATTTCTTGATTTTATTTTTAAACTTCTGTTTGTTAAATGAAGCCTGATGAAATAATGGAGCACATACAGGATCAGAGGAAATACACACGATAAGCCTAACCACAACTGAGGACCACTGCACAACGCACTGTGAATATCCCATGAGTACAGAAAGCATAGGAGTTCAGTGAGACTCACGTTAAGAGAAAAGCATTTTACATCTACAACTGAGTAAGTGGGAACACTGACAGCCTAGAGAAGCCACTAGAGCTTGCTACAAAGGCAGAAAAAAGGCAATGGAGTTCTAAGAAACATAAGCAACCAAGGAAGTATACCATCATTACCTTTCTTTCTTGTGTTACTTTCCTGTATTAGTCAACTGCTTCTAGCAAAAATGATGACATAGAAGGAAATTCAAAAATAAAGACAAACTGTCAGGAGTTCGGCTGAGCTGATCTGAGAGAGCTCAGCTATGAGGTGTCAGAGTAGCTGATACTAACAAATCAAAAATGAAATATTGGGAACAGGGCTGTGGCATAACAGGTAAAGCCACCACCTGCAGTGCCAGCTTCCCATATGGGCACCGGTTCTAGTGCCGGTTGTTCCACTTCCAATCCAGCTCTCTGCTATGGCCTGGGAAAGCAGTTGAAGATGGCCCAAGTCCTTGGGTCCCTGCATCCATGTGGGAGACCTGGAGGAAGCTCCTGGCTCCTGGCTTAGGATCAGTGCAGCTCCACCTGGGGCAACCAATTGGGGAGTGAACTAGCGGATGGAAGACCCCTCTCTCTGCCTCTCTTTCTCTAACTCTGAGTTTCAAATAAATAAATAAATTTTTAATAATAATAATAATAATAATGTCAGGCAGCTTCAATTTTAAAAAAAAGTGAAAGATTGATCACTTATTGCAACAGGATAAGCAAAGTCTAAAATTAGAGAAGGCACCAACTCCTCCCATTCCATTTTCCCCACTGAATGTTGTACCAATCAAGGGTGAGGAGGATCATCATAGACACAGGTATCATCTCACTATGGAGGGAGCTCTGAACAAAAGGCTCCTGTATTCTTATGAACCTAGGGCAGAGGACAGGTGAGGTGGGAAGGACTAAGAATTTTTTTTTTTTTTTTTTTTGACAAGCAGAGTGGACAGTGAGAGAGACAGAGAGAAAGGTCTTCCTTTTCCATGGGTTCATTACCCAATGGCCACTGAGGCTGGCACGCTGTGGCCAGCGCACCAAGCTGATCTGAAGCCAGGAGCCAGGTGCTTCTCCTGGTCTCCCATGGGTGCAGGGCCCAAGCACTTGGGCCATCCTCCACTGCACTCCCTGGCCACAGCAGAGAGCTGGCCTGGAAGAGGGACAACCGGGACAGAATCCGGCGCCCCGACCGGGACTAGAACCCTGTGTGCTGGCGCCGCAGGCGGTGGATTAGCCTATTGAGCCGCGGCACCAGCCAAGGACTAAGAACTTAAAAGTAAGGAGTACCTCATTAAAGTGGGGAAATGTGTCTTCAAGGTTTTCTACTCCCTCCTCGCTTCCCCACCCCTGCCCCTGCCAACACACACACATACAAGGAGGCACTGCAGAAGGGCTTGAAGATGACCTCCATCCAAGGCCTCACTCAGACCCAGAAATGAAAGTGCCTGGACTCACAATGCAACACACGCAGAAGAGCACAGTCAGCCAGGAAGCCCGATGCCTTCAGTGCACCTCCCTGCAGAGACTAACACACCAGCTGTGTACCACGTGGGGTATGGGAAGAGGAAATTTCTCTCATGAAGCCTGCTCGTCAACATTCTGCAATGCTTGAACTCCTGATAACACACAGCTCCTTTTCCTTTCAGTCCTTCTTCACTCATCAGTAACCTAAAAGGGCACAGTATTAGTAGGACGTGCACATAGCAAGAAGTGAAACGAAACAGCCACAGTTGAGTTAGTTTTGTACAGCATTTCCATTGCTCTGGTAAAAATGATAGGTACATATGAGCACAAAATACAAACTTTTTAAGTTTGGTGATTCCACATATGAGTTAAATATTCTTTAGTTGCATTTGAAATTGGTGTTACATGCTATAAAGATAAATGGTAAAATTCTTGTGAATAACTTAAAATTTAGATTTCTTTACTAAGAATAATATTAAATAGTAAATAAAACCACTTTGACAAGAAGAGAGAGGTTACAGAACAAAAAAGACAGTACCTGTAAGTTTACTTGTTCTAACTGCTGTTAGAACAAGAAGCTCACATTTTCATTTTGAACTGAAATCCACAAATTATGTAGCTGACCCCTGAAATTTTGTAATTTTTGATGTCATCAACCTATTGTTTTATGCTTACCAGACACAAAAATATAATCTATTTCTTTGTATGTTTAAAATAGCCCCAATCAGTCAGATAAATATTCATTCTTACTTTCTTTTAGAATTCTTATTTTTTATATTTAAGATTTCATTCCTTATTTAATTTGACTATGATTTGATAATATAATTTTTTAATTCAAGGAAATAACTTTCATTTATGAAACTAAATAGATTTACCATAAAAATTAAATTTTTCTTATATTATTCCATCATGAAAATAAGTTATTTCAATGCCCTCACATTTAAAATATCTGTACCTTAACTAAATAATGTTTGTTAAAACATTTTTAAGGCCGGCGCCACGGCTCAATAGGCTAATCCTCCACCTTGCGGCGCCAGCACACAGAGTTCTAGTCCCAGTTGGGGCGCCGGATTCTGTCCCAGTTGCCCCTCTTCCAGGCCAGCTCTCTGCTGTGGCCCGGGAGTGCAGTGGAGGATGGCCCAAGTGCTTGGGCCCTGCACCCCATGGGAAACCAGGAGAGGCACCTGGCTCCTGGCTTTGGGGCTTCGGATCAGTGTGATGCGCCGGCTGCAGCGCGCTGGCCGCGGCGGCCATTGGAGGGTGAACCAACGGCAAAAGGAAGACCTTTCTCTCTGTCTCTCTCTCTCTCTCTCTCTCTCTCACTGTCCACTCTGCCTGTCAAAAATAAAAAAAATAAATAAATAAAAAATTTTAAAGGCATTTTTAAAGAAAATTCACTAAGGATTCACAATCAGTGATGTTCTCTTGCAACTGCTGAATCATTCTGCCGTGTGACAGCTTTGCTCCACAGGAGCTTTATCCAATTATTCTTTTTGGTTTTACCTATTTTCTCTATTTTCTAAGATGGCAAAGTCAATAAAGATCAAGTCCCCAGCAAGCTCATGGGGCAAGGCTGAGGATGATGTTTAGTTCAAAGCTAACAAACAAAAAATCTGACATTCTGCTCTCATACAACCTTTACACATCTAAACTACAATAGGAAGGAAACCCCAGACATAGTTATCATTCTATCATCCAAGAAAAGATAAGATTCAGGACAGAGGATCAGAGGCAAGATGGCGGAATAGGAAGGGAGCACACTGATAGTCCGGGGAGAGATAGTTTAATAAAAGTGGAGATACTGCAGGTTCAAGGAAGAGTAGGGGAGGAAACAGCAGAAGAAACTCTTCCAGAACGCGTGATTCACAGCGGACCTGTGTGGAGAGCGTGGGAGCCCACAGTTCGGGACACCAGCGGCAGACTCAACACACCAGCGCTGGAACGCAAGGTGAGCCGAACCTCAATAGCCCGAGACACCGGCAGGCAAGCGGAGAGAGACTAGAGGGAACGACCCCAGTGGGGGAAAAGTTCACCAGGCTAGAGAGAGAGAGAAAAAAAAAAAAAGTGACTGATACGGACACGGGTTTCTCTCTCTCTGCTCACCTCTCAAGGGCGAGCAAGACAAAGAGCAGGCGCCATCTTGGACATACGTCATAAGCAGAGCGACCTCAGGTCTGCACTGGCCCTGAGCCTAGCAGAAAACCCTGACTCTGGGCGGGGCTAATTAACAGGAGATTAGGACCTAGTAAATTTGTGGTGCTACTGAACTGAGACTGTGAAAAAAGAGACGGTGGGGGAGAGAACTCACGGAATTCACCTGAGTACTCTCCAGAGACGCTACAATTCCGTAACTTTGGCAACCCAGTGGGAGACTGAAGGAGAATTTGAACCCACTCTGAGGGCCAAACAGATTCCCTGTGTGGTCCTTGGGAAAGAGCTTCCAATCTCTGGCTCCTGTGGGTATATCATTTGCCTGCTAACTACCTCCAACTTCCTTCAGCTGTGCGGAATTACTTCCCTTTTGAATCAAAAAAAGAAAGAGAGAGAGAGAGAGATTTACCATTCCTAACCTGGGAGTGTCACCTTTGGGACACCAAACAGAGCTCTCAGGCCACACCCATCTCAAGCCCTAAGGCTCCATCAAAAACAGATAGTCCACTTAATCTAGAGTCATAGTATAACAAGAAAAAGCACCACAGTGAAGAAACCAAATATCTCCAATATGCCAAATAACAAACGCAAAAACCAAGGTAATAAAAACAAGGAAGTCACCATGACGCCCTCAAATGAAAAAGACACCCCAATTCAAGATTATGAAGATGATGACATAGAAGAAATGCAAGAAGCAGATCTCAAAAAATTGATAAGAACATTAAGAAGTTCTCAAAAACAAATTCTTGAACTACATAAAGCCTTAATGGACAAGATAGAAAATCTCTCTCGTGAAAATGAAATATTAAGGAGGAATCAAAATGAAACGAAACAATTAGTACAACAGGAAACTGTGATAGTGACTGAAGTGAAGAATTCAATAGATCAAATGAAAAACACAATAGAGAGCCTTACAAACAGAATGGGTGAAGCAGAAGAGAGAATATCGGACTTAGAAGAGAGAGAACAGGAAAGGATACAGTCAGATCAAAGAAAAGAGGAGGAAATTAGAAATCTAAAACATATTGTCAGGAATCTTCAGGATACTATTAAAAAACCCAACATTCGGGTTCTAGGAGTTCCTGAAGGCATGGAGAGGGAGAACGGATTAGAAGGCCTTTTTAGTGAGATATTAGCAGAAAATTTCCCAGGTTTGGAGAAGGACAGAGAAATCCTAGTACAGGAAGCTCACAGAACCCCTAATAAACACGACCAAAAGAGATCCTCACCACGACACGTTGTAATTAAACTCTCCACAGTGAAACATAAAGAAAAGATCCTAAAATGTGCAAGAGAGAAACGTCAGATTACTTTCAGAGGATCGCCAATCAGACTCACTGCTGACTTCTCATCAGAAACTCTACAAGCTAGAAGGGAATGGCGAGATATAGCCCAGGTACTAAGAGAGAAAAACTGCCAGCCCAGAATATTATATCCTGCAAAGCTATCATTTGTGAATGAAGGTGAAATAAAGACGTTTCATAACAAACAGAAATTGAAAGAATTTGTCGCCACTCGTCCAGCCCTGCAACAGATGCTTAAAGATGTGTTACACACAGAAACACAGAAACACGGTCATCAGTATGAAAGAAGATAAAGGAAGGAAACCTCACAGCAAAAGATCACAGGGAATTCAAAGCATATATTAGAACTTATCTTTGGCAAATGGCAGGGCAAAGTTACCACTTTTCATTAGTCACATTGAACGTTAATGGCCTGAACTGTCCAGTTAAAAAACACCGATTGGGATTTGCTTTTTAACCTGATGCAATTTTAAATGATGCTTAATTTTGTTTTCAAATTTCAAATCCTAGCTCTTACCCATACATGGAACAACAATCAAATTGTACATGTAATTCGCCACTTTGCTACACTAACATTGTTCCAGGGGTACTTATGATGTACTTTTGAATTTTCTATACATGCAATAATGACATTTGCTAGCAGTTTTATGTCTTCCTTCCCAATATGTATGCATTTTGTATCCTTTCTTTGTGTTACTGCACTGTCTAGTAATTCCACCATAATATTGAAAAGTAGTGGTGAGAAAAAGACACTTCCCCCTTTCCCCAACTTAAGGGAAAACTGTCCAATTTCACTATTAAAGCTGGTTTTGGTAGATGTTCTTTATCTAGATGAGGAATTTCTCTTCTGTTTCTTGTTTGCTCAGTTTTTTTATGCCAAATATCTTCTACAAAAGTTGATGTAATCATTTAACATTTTTGCAGTTTGTGTAGTATGTCCAATTTATTGATTTTTTAAAATGCTGACAGCCTTGCTTACGTGGGATAAATACCACTTGCTTGTACTACATAAAATTGTTGGATTTTACCTATTATTAAAAAAAAAAGAGATTTCTAAAGGCAACCCAGAGGAATCCTTAATCCAGTTCTTCATTAGAAGAGATGTGCAATTCGGGACATGCTCAAGCTGACTTACCTCAAACGGTAGAGTTAGAAACATACCAGGAGATTCCAATTCAATCCCATCGAGGTGGCATGTACCAATGCCATCTCACTAGTCCCAGTGATCAATTTCTGTGCACAATTGATCATAATGATAGGACTAAGAACCAAAGGGATCACATAAACAAGAATAGTGTCTGCAAATACTAGCTGATAGAATCAAAAATGGAGAGAATGATCCAACATGGGAAGTGAGATACACAGCAGACCCATAGAATGGCAGATGTCCTAAACAGCACTCTGGCCTCAGAATCAGCCCTTAAGGCATGCGGATCAAGCTGAAAAGCCCATGAGAGTATTTCAGGCATGGAAAGCCAAGACACTCTGGGGAAAAAAAATGAAAGATCTCCACGAGTGAGATCCCAGTGGAAAGAACGGGTCATCAAAGAAGGAGGTACCTTTCTCTGAAGGGAGGAGAGAACTTCCACTTTGACCATGGCCTTGTCTAAATATGATCAGAGTCAGTGAACTCAGGGGGCTTCCATAGCCTTGGAAACTCATGACAAGAGCCTAGGGTGATTACTGATGCCATAAACAAGAGTGTTAATTTGTTAAGTCAACAACAGGAGTCACTGTGTACTTACTCCTCATGTAGGATCTTTGTCCTTAGTGGGTTGTACATTGAGATTTAATGCTATAACTAGTACTCAAATAGTATTTTTCACTTTATGTTTCTGTGTGGGAGTAAACTGTTGAAATCTTTACTTAATGTATGCTAAACTGATCTTCTGTACATAAAGAGAATCGAAAATGAATCTTGATGTGAATGGAAGGGGAAAGGGAGTGGGAAAGGGAAGGGTTGCGGGTGGGAGGGACGTTATGGGGGGCAAGCCATTGTAATCCATAAGCTGTACTTTGGAAATTTATATTCATTAAATAAAAGTTTAAAAAAAAAAAAAAAAAAAAAAAAAAAAAAAAAAAAGATTCAGGACAGAAAAGTACAGGACAAATAAATAGATCTCTGTGTTGGCTAAATGGGAACATGAAGAATACATTACTACTGGGAACACTTCTAAGAAAGAAGACAAATTTAATACAGATCCTTAATGGTAAGAAATAGGCTGAGATCATTAACCTTTTGAGAGAAACTCTCAAGGGCACCTGGACAAGTGACAACATGATATGAAGCTCAGAGGCTATAAGGTACTCTATTTAACTGCTGATAATGTTAAATAGCTGAAAGTCCACCTGTTTCCCACAGCCTACCAAGTACTAATCTTCCATAGCTGTGCTCATGCTTTTATTTGGCCCAAATGAAATAAAAGTTTGCTTTTATTTTAAACAGCAAACAAGGGATCCCACAGTCTTACCGTGGGCATATCTACTGTGTTTGGATAAGTGAAAACTGAGAGGGCCAGCGCTGTGGCGCAGCAGGTTAAAGCCCTGGCCTGAAGCACCGGCATCCCATATGGGCGCCAGTTCAAGTCCTAGCTGCTCCTCTTCAGATCCAGCTCTCTGCTATGGCCTGGGATAGAAGTAGAAGGTGGCCCAAGTTTTTGGGCCCCTGCACCTACGTGGGAGACTGGAAGAAGCTCC